>NC_009419.2:118432-190549 GCF_000002875.2 Leishmania infantum JPCM5
CGCAGTCGCACAGTCTTGCCGCCGAGAAGGCGGGCACCAATGCGGCACGTCTTTCGGAAGCGGCGAACTGCAAGCCGGGGCCAGGGTCGTACAATGTGGACGTGGACCCGACGGCTCGCCGCGTCCCGGCCTCGCTGTTTGGCCGAACGCTGAGCGCCAAGTCTGTCTCTGCTGAAAATGGTGTGCCGGGCCCGGGTCATTACCGCATCGTGGACGAAACGGGTAGTGGAGGCACCATCTTCTACAAGGGCGACTTCCACCCGCGCGGTTGTAGCGGCCAGGGCGGGTCCGCGGCGGAGAGCCTTGGCGTCGGCCCAGGCGCGCACTACAACGACGACACCATGTACAGTAACAGCATCAATGGCGACCGCGCCCACAACAAAGGCTTTACGATGGGCATCCGCTACCCGGCCAGGGCCACCTATCAGCACTGCGCCCCGTACGACGAGACGACGAACATCAACTGCGTCTACGACGACGAGCTGAACTGGGTGGTACGGCCCAACCAACACCTGCCACTGATTCGCCGCGGCAAGCTTTAGCGAAGAACTGCCATTGGCACCATCACGCTTGTGTGCGTGTGCTGGACGATGTGTACACGTACCTTGAACATGTATTATAAGGCCATGATGACGATCACCATGTGGGTCTACTGAGGGGGAGGGGGAGTGGACGCTCGCATTGTGCTCCCCTCTTACTGTGACCTCGTTTGTTGTTGTTTTCTGTGCTCTCCAGTGGAACGTTCGTCTCACGAGTCGTTGGACCGACGGAAAATCATGCTTGTCTTTGATCAGGTGGCGGTGGTGGGGAGGGGGCAAGGGCGCGCCTCTTTTACACCTTTTTGGCTCTTGCGCACACACACACACACACACGCACGCGTGGCGACAAACACGGGAGGGGAAAAGAGGCAGAGAGACGGAGGGAAAGCTGTTTTTCCTTTTCATCTGTGTGTGTGTGTGCAGAGGACTGCTTCTACGGTTGCACCTCTCAAAAGCTGGTCGGCCTCGTACATCTACATGAAGTAAGAGGCTTTTTGCATAGGCAAAGCATTCGTTCCGCCCCCCGTGAACCGTCCCCATCTTGCCATGCTCGTATCTTACCCTTCTTCCTACGCTTCTCATTTCTGTCCCTTGCACCCCCCCCCCACAGGCGCATGTTGCCACCATCATCGTTGCTCGCCGCTCCTTCGTCCATCTCTGGCACCTTCTCCCCTCTTCGGCTTCCCATCCCCGCTCAGTGCTACCGTCAGAGGGGATGGGAGGGGGGAGGGCACACATCACGTACCATAAAAGAAAACGAACAAGGAGGAGAAGGACTCGACCAAAAGAACGGAGCCCCCCCGTCTAACGCAAAAGCCGACGAACGACGACGCAGCAGCTCGTAGAACCAAAGCAGCAACAACACCGACCAAGGTGACCACACCGACTTGACAGGCGTGCGCACGACCATTTCCATCCTTCCCTCTTTGTACGTATGCAACAAACTCATTGTTTTCGGTTGTTCCGGTAGAACGTCGCTCAGGTAGAAAGTGTGGCCGGTCAGCTACGCGTTTGGCATCCGCCACCTCCCCCTCCTTCTCGTGTAGCAGAGCACCCCCTTTTTTCCATCTTGAGCCTCATCGTATATATTGGATGCGCCTTTTGCGTCTCAAACAGTTTGCCTTACCCTTTTTTTTGTCTCGTTTCCACGCCGCACGGCCTGCTCCCCACCGCCCACACACACACACGTGAACCTGCGCACGTGCGTCATCACTCGGTGGTCTCTACTATTAACAGCATCATTGTTGTGTGCATAGCTCTTCGTCTGCTGCCGCCTCTGCTTACCCTCACCGTTTGTGCGCATCCCCACGCCTATACAGGTACAAACATCTCTACATATATATGTATACGCCCTTCTCTTTCTCCTCCCCTACACACGCTCGTCTTGAAGGGGTGAGCAGCCTGTGCGTGTGTGTTTGCGCCCCCCCCCCCCCGATACACTCCTCGTCTTTTTTTGTGTTGTTTGTGTTGTTCTTCTTGTATTCTCTGTCTTTGTCTTCCGCTGGTTTCCTTTGTCTCCGTTGTACGTGTCTTGTCGGCTTCCCCCTCCCTTTTGCGGTCTTGTGCTAACACCCACCGCACTCCTCTAACCCTCCGCCCCTGCCCTTGCACACGCTCTCATCCTCTTACTCGCTCCGCGCTGTTTAGGCCGCGCACGTGTCACCTTTATCTCCTACCCACCGCTCGACTGTGCTGTACCGCCTCTCTATGTGTCTTTCCCTTATTTCCTGTTACGCGCACACTTCTTCTTCGTCTCCTTTTGCGGTGGACTTTTGCGCTGTGGGGCCTGCCTTGTTGCTACCGCTATAGCGGTAAAGATGCCGTCCAGCCGTGGCGTAGCCCTCTCCATCTCCTTAGCGGAGGCGGAGGTGTCCCCGGGTGGCACGCTGCGCGGTGAGGTCGAGGTGAAAGTCGACTTCTCGCACAAGAACGGCATCGTCTACGAGGCCATACGCCTTGTTTTTCTAGCAGTGGAGAAGAGCTGTGTGTGGGATGATCAGGGCGAGTTCGATGAGCTGCTGAACAAGTACACGTCGTCACGTGTCTACCTCGATCGCCACGTGACGCTCACCGGCTTCAAAACGCAGTCCGAGGATGCTGAGACCACCGCGCAGGTTCGGGAGGAGATGCTGTTCCTCCAGCACTGCGCCACCCCGTACGCCGCGGTGGCGCCGACGAAGCCTAAGAAAGACGCGTACCGCCATTACACACGCGAGGAGCTGCTGCACGGTGCCATCCAAATGGCGGCCACGACGAAGTGCACCACGGGCGGGGCGGTCGCCCCTGACGCCAACGCCGACACTAACAACTGCGTGGGAAGTCAGGAGTCTGTGCAAGGCGGTGACGGGCCGCGCTCGGCAGCGGCTGCCCCAAGAGGGGGTGCCACGGAAGTGGAGTTTCCCGTGCTGATGCCCGGAACCCACCGTTTCCCTTTTCTGTTTCGCCTGCCTCCCTGGCTACCGCCTTCCTTCTACTACTCCTTCGTTGGCGCCAAGGGGCAGCTCCAGTACTCGGCGTCCGCCACGATGTTGTTCCCCGGCAACGGTGCCGGCTCATGGTGGTTCAAAATCTGCAAGGACACGAGCGGGACAACGCGTGATACGGAGAATACCTTCAGAGCTGCCGGCGCCGGCGCCCCCTCTGCCAAGAGGGAGCGCAAGCGACCGGGCCGCGGTGAGTCGGGGGAGGGCGTCATAGACCTGAACGATGACGAAGTCGGTGAGCGCACGAATCGGCGTCTTACCAGCATGCCCGTCTACGGCCCATCAGACCTCATAACCGTCATCCACTTCGACGTGCTGTCCGTGATGCCGCGTCGTCAGCTAGTGGCCGAGTACTACCAGATCGACACCCACAACCTCCATCAGCGACCGACGAACGCGCCACGGGAGGCGGAGAACGCCGGTAACAGCAGCAGCAATAGGAACGGTGCAAAGAAACTGCGAAGACGCGTTGACAAGAGCAACGATGCCGGGGACGTGAAGCTATCCGGCGTGTCGACAGGGTTGCTGGAGCACCACGAGGACACGCACTTGGCCCTGTCCGCGCTCTACCAAACGTTCCGCTGCGGCTGGCTGGGGAACATGTGCTGCCTGCAGCCGCAGAACGCAATCGAGGCGGAGGTGCTCGTGGTGGGTGCGCGGACGGTGCTGTTGGCCGACGACTTCGGTGCCTTGCAGGCGCTCGGGGTACGACCGCCGATCACGTCCGACGCTCCACAACTTGGCGGCCCGGCGCTCCACGCCCCCGACATTGTCCCCTCGCCTGACATGGCGGTTGCGGCGCCCAATACGCCATGGCCGGTTGGCGGCATCACGCTGCGTGTGCGTGTGCGCAACTACTGCCCCACACATACAGTAGAGTGCGTGCGAGTAGAGCTGAAGGTGATGGTGGAGATCTTCAAGTCCCTCAAGACCCCGCACACCTTTCCTGGCATCTCCTACTCGAGTTTCGACTACACAATTCCCATTCCTCCTGGCAACCAGGCGCTCTTCGATGTGAGGCTCGGCCTGAAGCCGCGCTTCCGTCGGCACGAGACCGACAGCGAGTCACTCCTGCCACCGCCTGGAGTACGAACAGCTAACATGACGAGCAACACCTTCTTACAGGTCAGCTTCCCCGGCATGTACACGTACGTTGAAGAGGAGGAAGAGAAGAAGGGTGTCGTCATCATGGCGGAGACGGTGGACCTGAATGACGAGGTGCTCGAACTGCCGGTCCGGTACAGTTGATCGACGACACGTTGTGCACCTGCATACGCCGCGGTCGACATCGCCAGATCCAGTCTTCAGCGGAGGCACCATGAGAGGGGGGCAGCGGCACGTCCTTGTCCTCAAGCTCCGCACGGCACGCATATAGCCGCGCAGGTGTGTGCGGAGACGGCTGCTGCGTCAACGCTCCATCTCACCAGCAGAGACAGCGAGAGAGAGGGGCGTGCACGTGTGGGCGTTAGCAAAGGCTTCTTCTGATAGCCACAGCCACAGACGCATACATACACGCACACACACACACACACAAGTGCCGATGGGCCCTTTGCTGCCTCGTCCTTTTCCTCTTTTCCTTTCTTCAGTTGTGCACAGAGCGACGAACACATGATGGCACTCTTCTCGCTTCAGACCCTCCTATCCCATCCCCCTCCCCTCCCTGGCTCTCCACTGTGGCTCACTCGTCGGAGACACATGTCGGTGTGCGCGATACCGAGCTTTTTCTTTTCAGGGGTTTTGTGCGCCCATTGACTCGCTTGTTCTTCTTCCCTACTTCGTATTTGTGCGTATGCGCATGTTTGTACCATGGACTGCATTGTGTGCGTGTTTTGTGTTTCTCCTTCTCCGTGGGCGATTTGCTTCTTTTTATTCTTGTGCGCACCTGCTACGCGCTGTTATTTGTTGCGCACTGCATGGCGGTCATGGCTGCGCGCCTGCGGTTACGCCCTCACCCAGGAAACGCAAAACCAGCAACAGAAAAGCAGCTGCAGGTTCCACCGACATTTTTATCAGACAGACAGACAGGCGCGCGCGCACACACCCACACACCGCTGCCAGTCGCTGCGATCGCAAGCTATGCGGGCCATCTTGCGGTAGTTTCGATGTCGTCGGCAAGGGGATGTGCTCGTGTGTCTTATCGACTTTCTTTTTGTCTTCTGCCTCCACCTCCGCCTCCATCCGTCCTCCACATGGCTCCTGCCTTCTGCCCTTTATCGAAGCGCTCCTGAGACACCTCAACAAGGTCGTCGTACACACGCGCACCGGCACGCCATACAAAGCAGGCAGCAGCGCTGACACTTCACACACACGAACCACGCGTTGAGTCCCGGCTCACTGGCTCTTTCTCTCTCGCCTCCGCTCCCTGTGACGGCGTTTGTGCATGCGCGATCGATGACGTTCCGCGTTTCTGTCCGACTGGCGCGCGACACCTTGTGCCTCTCAGACACCGTCGAGGGCAGCGTCGCTTTAGACGTGGAGGGCACGTCGCACGATGTCGCGGCAGCTGCGCCGAGCGCTGTGCGTGTGGTTTTGCGCGCTGTAGAGGAAGCTGGCAAGAGGCACGCCATTGAGCACATGGCGCTGGTCACAACAGTGGCAGGTCCATCGATAGCGCACGAAGAAGCTGCGGCGGCCGCCCTGCGTGAGAGGGCGAGTCGGTTCACGACGGAGGCAGCGCGCCGCAACCCGTTACCTGGAGTCCCAGTGAGCACTGACAGAACCGTGCTTGTCGAGGGCGGTGCCAGTGAGCACTACACCTACGGCGCGGGTGCTGGTGCTGCCTCGAACCCCGGTGGCATGACAAGTGACACCGCTGCCTCGCCTCCGCAGAGGTGGGAGGCGGGTGGCCATTACGTGTACCCCTTCGCCCTGCAGCTTCCCCCGTGGCTGCCTCCGTCCTACTACTACAAGCCCAGCGCCGGCAAGTCGCACATGTCGATGCGATACACGGTGGCAGCCTTTGTGGTCTGCGGCGTGGAGGAGGCGGACGTGGATGTAGTCGGGAGGGAATTCAGGTCGCAGACGATGGTGCTGGTGCCTTGCACGCCGCTGCCGGCGAAAGCGTGGAGAGGCAGCACTCGCAACAGTGACGGCGGCGCTAAAGGCGCGGATAAGAGGGGGACGTGCGCGTCTGCACCGCTGCTCTCCCCGGTGCGCTTTCTACTTCCGGTTGAGGTCCCTCAGCTCCTGGAACGCCTCCCCGCCGCGCAACTTGCTGACTTCACTGTATTATCGGCGCTGCCAAAGCGCGAGCTGCAGCAGTGCGCCGAGCGTGTGTCGATCTCACCGCCGTTTCGCGAAAAACTCACATACCACATATACAAGCACAGCCTCGTCTTGCGCGGTCTTCTCCGCAACAAGCCGTACACTGCCGTCGACGTGCGCATCACGTACGACTCTAGTGCGGCCGTGCTCCTGTGCGGCCGCCAGCAGTCCGTCGTGCGAGGGCGTGTTGCACTGGGGCTCGCAGCACCGCACGGCAACCACTCAGGTGACGCGCCAGCTGCTCTCCCTTCTGCCGGCAGCGGAGTTGCTCCAGGCGGACTGACTGTGACGGGGGCCGTTATGGGCGGTGATTACAGCCGCGTCCCTCGCATTTATATGGACAATCACGGCATGGCACCTCCACCTCTGGGTAAGGGGGCGCGTGGGCGGCAATCGCCTGATGCGGCTGACCCACATAGTAGTGACAGCGCTAACAGCCTTTGGCGCGACAGTGAGGGCGAAAGTGGCAGTCACCTGAGTGCGGTGAGCGCGTGCACCGAGCCGGCGATTAACGGCGCGCTGCGACTGCGTGTGCGTGTGCGCACCGGCAGTGTTGCTGTGAGTAAGGTGCGGGTGAAACTGTTGGAGCGGGTTCGCTGCACCAGCGCCCCGGCGGCGCAGCCGAACGACGTCTACACGCTTGCCACGTACACGCACTCGGAGAAGATACATGCCAACACGTCGATTGAGTTCCCTGTTGAGCTGGCGCTGCCAAAGCAGTTTCGCCATACCGCCGCGGACCATGACAAGTACCCCCCACCCGCTGGCATCACCACCGCTGCCGTCCACACCACCACGTGGCTGCAGATCACCTTTCCCAGCCTCCACGCTGTTTCAGAAGCGCAGCTAGGGGAGAATGTCGTGTTGGTTGGCGAGGACGTGAACCTGACAGACACGGTTCCGTTCTTGCCCTGCGCGTGCCCAGCGCGGACACTATGAAGCCCAACTATGGCCCCGGTGACGTATCGGTGCTCTCTCTTGTTGTGCTGTGGCCGAGGAGGGCGCCTCAACGGCATTTATTTTCCTTCAACTGCACCCAGGCAGAGATACACCCAACATGGCGTCATTGTATACTGCTGGACAACTTGTGTCCTCTCCAACTTAATGATCTTTTCTTTCTCTCTGTGATGTGGCCTCGTAATGGGTTTGCTTCGCTTCCTTTGCGCAAGCCTGCGCAGACCACCCTCGCCCCTCAAACGGACACGCCGTGAACGCCAGCGCATATTTTGGAGAGGGTGGGGTGGGTGGGCGACCTCGCTGTGCTGATCCTATGCTACACCGGTATCTCACTCCTATTACCTTTTTTTTCCATGGGTTTGCTCTCCTCGTTTCGATGACAATAAGCCGCAAAACGACGCGTGTCGGTCTTATGCCTCCTGATCATCTCCCTCTCCGCCGCGCTCTCACCCCCTCCCTCCCTCCCTACCCTTCCTCGACAAGACTCTTTTTTGAGTTGCTGAGAGAGGCTTCGTCAAAGGCGATTGCAAGAACGACGCTTCTCATCACCGCTTCTCCGTGCGCCCCCCCCCCGCCCTCACCGCTGTCTCTGCCGCTGTAACCTGTCTGCTCCTCCATCTTGCTCTGTCCTGGCCCCCCCCCACACACACCAACACATCGGCATCCGATTGAACATGATCATCATCGTCCTCATAGTGGCTGCCTAACCGACAACAAGGCCGGAAACCTCCGCAAACAGTTGTGTTTTCTTTAACACACACACACACCACCCCACATATTCGTTCGTATCCCTCTCCTTCGCCTTTTTCTTGTGCTGCCCTACCGGGGTCACCCCGCCTCTCGCCTCACGCACCGTATCCCAGACCCGATTCCACAGGGTCAGGTGTGCGTGTCGGCGCATTTCGGCAGCTGACAATACATTTTTCAAGACCAACAACAAAAAAGGAGACGCGCCAGTTGGCCGAGACAGATGCAGTCCAGAGAAGAGCGTAGTCGATTATCAGGCGCGTCCCTCTCGACTTTGTCGGTTGACGCCTCGCACGCCTTCTTCTCGCCTCCACTGGCAGCGGCTGCTCCCACGGTGTCGCTCATTCGCACTTCTGTAACGGCTGGACTCGTGGCATTGATGCCTCGCGCGTACGTGGTGACGCGCCACCCGGCGGCGACCGAGAATGCAATGCCCCATCATCGCGCTCGCAGCTCAGAGGGCGGTAAGAGCGGTGTGTTGCCGTCGTCGCGTGTCTCGTTGCTGGCCATCCTGTGCGGATACCTTGCGCTAACGGCGGCTCTCGTCGCGTCGGAGCCGGCGCGAAAGAGCGGACTTGTGGTGCTGCTCGTGTGGGTGTATCGTATGACGCGCGAAACCATGCGCGCCTACTTGGCTCCGCAGTCGCGCTGTTCGCTGTGCCGCTCTCCGAAGCCGCGCCGCCACGCTCTCGCGCAGGTGACTGTCTGTATCGCTGTGCTGTGCGTCTCCCTCCTCGTCCGGCTAGCCTGTCCCGCCCGGGCCGCGTTCGTCTCATCCTCGCTGATCTCGTACTGCTCGGACTCGGGGGACGAGAATATCAGCTGCACGAAGAAGATGGTCGTGACGGTGACGGTGGAGGGAGAGCAGCTGCCGGGTGAGGAGTCCCTACTCTTTCTGAACTCCGCCACGGATATGACGGTCAATAACGGCACAGCCGTGCAGTTCTCGCCGCTGCGCATCACGACCAGCCGCAGCGCCGTGCGCTACCGCTACCCGCTTTTCTATGTGCAGAACTATAACGCAAAGCCTTACGAGGCAACGGTGAAGGGCAGTCTGCTGAACCAGTGCAACGCGGACTTCAACGCGGACACGGCGACGTGCGGGCTGGCCTACGACGCCGCGGGAAAGGCGATTCCGTACTCGCAGGGCTTCTGCTGTGACTGCAGCATGTGCCAGACGCTTGGCCTGTGCCAACCCGACGCGCGCGCGAACGCGGCGTGCAACATCTTTGACAAGTACACGACGGCCTCGTGCCTGCGGTTTGCTCAGCGGTGGTACAGCGGGTACACGATTGGCGGCTACATGACGTGGTATACAGTGAACTTGACCTTGTCTCGAAACGTCTCTGGCAGCGGCGGTGCGGGCGCGGCCGAGAAGGTTGTGATGCATCTCTCGCCGTCCAACAACGGCGAGACGGCCGGTGAGGGGTGGGACGTGATGGCTCGCATTGTCGGCACCTACGCCCCCGTCGACCAACCCCTCGACCTGACGTCGCGCATGCTCTTCGCTCCGGCAATCCCGCCGAACGACGCGCGAGTGCAGGCGGGGGCAGCGGAGTGGCTGCTGCTGCCGACGAACCTCGTCACTCTCGATGGGCGCGAGTGTGATAAGGTGGGCGTGTCGTACGAGGCCTTCGCTTCTCAGGGCAACAAGTGCAATTTGCGTCCCGGCAGCTGCCTCAGTTCCCAACTGGAGGACTACCGCACCGCCGATCTGCAGCGCATTGCTGCTGGAAACAAGGGGCAGTATATGGCCACCAGCTTCGGCGACTTCAACCTGGAGAACGACGCGGCCACGTCCCCGTATATCTCCTACCTCGCCGCCTCCCCTGCGGCGACGATGATCAGCATCACCGTCAGCGCTGACGACCTCGAGTACACCGTCGGGCTCGCCAGCGGCAAGATCGTCTCCGCTGACCTGAACAAGCCCACGCTTCAGGCGGGCACAGCAGACGGCGTCATGACGGTGATGGTGCGCAACACGGCAGCGGTGACGGGGCGTCTCGTCGTTGGCATGCTGAACTGCTCAGACGGCGTCTTCCCGATGACGGCGCAGAAGCTCTCCCTTGCCGCGCAGCAGCAGGCTGCGGTGACGTTCAAGGTGTACGTGCAAAACTCCTACGCCTCAGGGAAAGCCAGCTGCACTGTGGTGGTGCGGAATGCCCACGAGGCCATCACCGACCTTCGAGTGGTTTCGTGGAAGGTTTCCTCGACGAATTTCCACAATGGCACACAGGGCGGCTCGGCGGACGACGGCAGCGGCGGCGTCTCAACCGAGGAATCCTCGGCAGCGTCCTGCTTGAACTGCCGCACGCTGGATATTGCGTGTGCGGTGCGACGACGGTGCTGGCAGCTCATTCTGTTGGACCTCTTTGTGTACCTGCTGATCATCGCCGTGGTATTGTGCGTGATTTTCTTCTGGCGCGTCTTCTGCTGCTGCCTTTACCTCCTGGGCCGCCAACACCGCCGCGGCAGCGGCGGCGAGGCGGAGCCGAAGAATGAGGCGAGCCGATGGGGGGGTTGCTGGAAGCGGCGCGGCGAGAGTGGTGGCACTAGCTCCTCTCGCCATACCGACCACAAAAATAGCGGCAGCTCCGACGCGCCGCTACAGGCTGCGGCACCAGTCAGCCCCGCACCACCGTCGGCACCAGCCATGATGTACGTTCCGACCCCGATTTGCTACGAGCCAGCGCCGTTCACGACGCGCAGCGGCGGCGTGGAGGCTGCATCTTCAGCGGCGTCCTTTACGCCTCCTCTACAAGCTCTGCCGCCGCCACCAGCGGTATTGCACCCGCTCGCGCTGATGCCACCGCCGAGGTGGTGCCCGTACGGCAACGAGGAAGCCGTCGTTCCGGGGGAGGGCCCTTGTGCGGCGCACGCCTTTCCGCCTCACTCCCCCATCGGCAGCTTCGCCTTTGCTGCGCCGCCGGCCTGCCCAGCCCTTCGGTATGGTGAGGAATGGAACAGATGCGGCAGCGCGACATCCATGTCCCCGTTGACCCCGTCGCGCTCCACACAGGAGGGCTCGCCGTACAATGAGGAAGCCCGCTGCACCCCACGCGCGTTTCAGCGCAGTTGGGCATCAACACCGCGACCACCGCAATCTCCTGGGGCGAACGCACCGTACCTGTGATAACTTCTTGCCGCCCTTGCACAACTCTCTCTCACACAAAAGCGTACACAGCAGGAACGCACGCTCTGACGTGTGCGCGCCACTTCACCCCTTTCTCGCACCGTGACAGCTGATACTGCTGATACTGTGCCCCATCGTTTCTGTGTTTTCGATCTTCCCCTTCTCCCTAACATTCTCTGGCTCTGTGGTATACTTGTTTAAATATTCGTTGTTCGCTTTCATAATCTCATGCGTGCCTCGTCCATGGGTGTGCCGTTTACCGCACATCCGCACGCTTCTTGACCTGCTCTCTCTCTACCTCTTTTTTGTTCTCTGCACACGAACACGCGCGCGCCATCACCAACACCACACAGCCCAACGAACGACGAGAAACAAGAAGAGAGAAACGAGCACCGCTCTCTTGTTTTCCCTTGTTTGCCTGCTCGTGCCCGCTGCGGTTATCCACATTTCTGTTACTTGTTTTTCTGGTATTGATCGGTCTTCTCTAGTTGATGCGTGTGCCCGTGTATATCAGTATTTCCCTCTGAGTGCGTGTCGGCGTGCGTGTGTGGATTTTTCTTTCCGTTTTGTGTTTGGCTGTCCTTGACGTTCTTTGTTCACCCCTCCGCAACTCTTGTACCTACCCACCCCCCTCCCTCCCTTCCTCCCTCTCTCGCTTGTACCTCTCTTTCTTTTCAATGAAAGCGACACACACACACACACACACACACACAGACACACGCCCAGCTGCATATACGCGCGTTATTGTCTCTCTCTTTTTCTCTGCTCTCCTCTGCTGCAGCAGCGATTCTCACCCACCTGCCTCCCCCCACACCCACACACGTAGTCTGCCTCTCTCTCTCTCGTTGACGACGGTCAAGACGATTTAGGGGCGGAACGGGTCGCCCTCTCCTCACGTTTCGCTCTCGACTGCGGTCTTATCCTTTTTTTTCTCTCTACCTTTTCTTTCACCTCCTCCCATGTGTTCCTTGACGCTCAGTTCTTTGTTTATTCTCTCTTGGTGTGTGTGTGCGCCTTCTTCTCTCCCCGTGATGCTTTCCTGTTTTTTTTTTTCGTTCAGTGACTCTCTCTTCATTCCCCTCGCAACCGTGCGCACCTGCGCCTCTGCACCCCACCCCCTCACCCTAACCCCATGTTCTTGTGCGTAGCGAATCTTCTTCGCCGTACTGTTGGTGGCGTAGGGATTGACGTGTCTGGCGCGTGCTTGCGTGTGTATGTGTGTACCGTGCTCGGGTCGGGAAGGAGGGGATCAGATAGGCCTTTGCCAATCCGTCGTCTCTTCTCGCATTCGCCGAGTCCTCGTAGTTTCTTTGTCCCCGCAACAGGGGTACACCACCGAAGCGGAGAGCAACGCAGCGACAAGGGGAACGAAGCAGTAGCACACATAAAATAATGCAAGGAGCGACAGGCGCGCGCACACACACACATACTTACCGACACAAGCGATAAATATATATATATATATGTATATATTTATATGCATATTTAAGTAATTTTTTTCTTTTATCGGCTCATGCGTAGCTCATCTCCGTCTCTCTCTCTAACAAAACAGTCTTCGATACGGGACATGCAACCACACACGCGCATGGGACACCGATCCGACTGCCGTCTTACTACTTGGAAGAGCAACCAGCGTGCGGGTCATCTGGCAACTTGACGGCACCGCACCTTCTTGGATTCCTCTGCTTACCCCGCGGTGCGGTGACGTTTATGTTGCTGCCAAGTGGGACAGCGAAACAAAAGACTCTTCGCCTGCCGCCACATATCTTCTTTTGTATGTAGACGGGCCACGCGCACCGGCGAACCCCCCCCCCAGCGTGCGGGGGGTTCCTGGGGCGATGGATGCCACTTACGCGGGCTTGTGACTCTCTCTACTGCAGTTGCCCATTCTTCGCGTCTTTTCCCTCTTCGACCCACGTGGCAACCGACGCGCGGCGCGCGGCTGCCGTCTTCCGCACTCTTCTCTCTCTCACATTGTGGGCTAGTAGAGCGAAGAGACGCATACCTCGTCACAAAAAAAAACACAGACACACATACACTTCGATACACCCACCCATCTACACACACACACATACAAATATATATATATATATATAGACATTCGCATATAATGCACCGACATAGATAGATACGCCGCGACACGCACCACGCACAACGCGCTGCGTCGCTGAGAGCAAGATCGATTCTTAGCGTCCTCCCCCTTCTCCTTTTTGCACCCTGCAACAACAAATCCACTCTCTTGTTTTTGTTTGCCTGAGCGTGCCGTTACGCGCACACACGCAGGCACACAGATATACACCGAAACGCTCGAGTTGTGGCTGCTATGTTGCACGTGCGGGGGATGGTTTTCTCCGTTGTCTCCACGCAGATACGCAGCCTCCTTCCCCATCGACCATGGACTCGCGTCCGTGTGCGACCACGTCGCCATCGCGCTCCTCCGGAGTCAGCAAGTACACTGCCCTGCTCTCAGGGCTGGAGAGAAGCTGTCGAGTGACGCCAGCTACGGGTAGCTGCTTCACTCCGCATACGGAGTCGAGGAAGAGTTATTGTGCTGCACCACGGCTCCACCTAGCCGAGTCACCAGGCTCGTTTCTCGCGCTGTCTTCGTCCGCTTCTGCCGATGCGCACTCCCTGTCTTCCTCCTTTGCGTCGTATTCACCACTCGCCACCCAGCGACGCAGCGAGGCAGCCATCGCCGCTGCCCGCACGCCGTCGGCGCTGTTTGAGGTTCGCGTTTACCGACGGCGGGGAAAGGGCACCAACGGCGGCACTCGACAGGGCTGCGAGGCCTTCGCGCAAAACATGCGCCGTGGGCACCCGTGCGCCTCATTCGCCACAACCTCCTCCATCGACGCGCCTGCGGTGGCAGTCGGCCTGCTCGGCCCTCACTCCTACTCGACGCGCGCTGCTCCCGCCTCGCGACCGGGCGACGCTCAGCGCCGTCGTGGTGCCGGTAGTGGCGCACACGAGGCTGGCGTAGCGGCCCACTGCAGCCTCACCTCAGATCACTACCTCAGCTACTACCTTGCTCGCTATGGTGGCCGGCGCTTACCGCAGTCTTCCTGCCCCAGCGCCCTGACAGCTCCTTCGCTGGCGCGCAGAGATGATCTCTGCAACAACGCACTGGTGCCAGCGTCGGAGTGGTCCGACTTTAGCGAGACGCTCGTGAGCATCGGGTCATCTTCCATGTGCTCCTGCGCAGCTCTTCCAGTATTCACCAATATACCAGAATGCTCACCCATCGTGGCGCCAGGTGACGGCGCACGGGTGGAGGCGGGCGATGATAGTGACAGGACCTGCATCTCCTCAGTGAGTGCCGCGTGCCGTCTCTTCTCCTCTCCTGCCCCATCGTCGAGTCACCCGTAGGCGTCACTGAGTGTGCTTCGCCTGAACACGGGCAGAGGGAAGGGGATGAAGCACATCCGGCCCGAGCAGCTGCTGTGAAGGGGCCGGGACATTCGTGCCACAGAGGACTTCCTGATTCTCTTCTTCGTGGAACCCGCCCCCACCCCCTTGCAGACGAGTATGCGTTGCTCACCGCACGACAGCAAAAAGAGGTACACAATACGCAAGCACGGAAGAAGCCGGCATACGCGCCCATGACGCGCCTCAGTGCCATTGCGAAGAGAGGCAAGCATATGCGAGGCTGAAGTGAGCGAGATTGTCGACCAGTCACATCTGTGCCTCCACGCATGGTGAAGCACAGAAGACCCGTCACTTTCCCTTTCTCCCCACCTCCTGCCTACCTCCCTCACACGCCGACCCCTTACCCCCCCCCGCCCCCTCTCTCACTGATTTCAACACATCGCCGTTCTCTTGTCGTCACGCCTTCCTTTTGTGTTGTGCCGTTCCTCCGCAATCTACGGCAGACGCGAATTGCCCTGCGCTCTTGCTGGAGTGATTGTGCGTGGCTGCTTGGGCAGAGGGCCGCCAGCCACCACACAAGCCCGCCTTTGCGTTCTCTTTATCGGTCTCATCCCACTCTTCGCGTCTCTGCACATGTGCCGAAACAGAAAATAGAGGTTGATGGTGTGACCGTGCGCTGACCGCGGTGACGGTGTTGTGCATCTCTGCCGAACCCCTCCCCCTCCCCCCGCTTTTGTGGTCTCATATCGGCGGGCGGGTTGAGGCGCACGGCGTTTATCGATTCTTGTCTTGCCTTCGCGTACCGTCTCACAGGGTCCCTGTCGCCCCGCTCCGTTTCGCGTTCGTGTTTCTTTCCTTCTGTGCCCTTCTCCCCTCTTTTCGTCGTGCCGCATTTTTCGCGTACTTTCTGAGTTTGCCGTGCCTGCTGCCTGCTTCCCTCCCCTCTCCGCCTCCTCCGGTACCGACGTGTACTCTGCGTGTGTGCGTGCCTGTCATTGAATGCGTTGATTTCTACACAAACAGGAGCAGCGACTTTGATGAACCGGTTGCTTTTTAGCCCACCACTACCGTCACCGCCGCCTGCAGCTCTGCTGCACTTGAGTGAAGTCCTGTTGCTAGGCCTCACCCTCGTATCACTGGGGTGTCGTGCATGGTGACGGGCCTCCGACCCAGCAGGCGACTTTGATGATGAGATGGAGGATCGGGATGACAACGCACCACGATCTGCATCGCTGTTGATACCTGCTACCCATCTTGCTTCTCCCGCCGAGCGTGGCTTTGGCTCGACTTCGAGCGGCACAAACAGCGCTGGTGACGACAACGCCGTCGCGCCTGTAGGGCCCACAGAGGGTGTAAGTGCTGCTGCTGTGGGCGTCGCAGCGACGCCGGCGCCGTTCTCCCCGTTGGCTGCCGAAGATCCGCTGCTTATCCTTCTCAACCGCCTCCCCCTCGAAAAGAAGCTTTTCATCGCCGTGAATTGGCTGTCGCTGGTGTCGACCTGCTTGACGTACTTCTTGCGCCCATCTCAGGTGCTCTACACCTTTATCTTCACGAGTGGACACTCGGTTCTCCATACGGCTCCCCACAGTCGCCGCTACCTACACCCGCGCCCTGACTCGCTCTCCACTCGCCGGCCGTCAGCGCTGCACGCCTCGCTGTCAGGTGGGCCGACGCGCGAGGCCACCTGCAAGCGCTGGGAAGCGGTCTCGAAGGCAACAGGAACGACATCGGAGGTGCAGGCAAGAGACACAATGGCGTGTCGCAGCAGCAGCCCCCCCCCCCCCGGGTCGCTGTAATGGTGCCCCCGCCATCAGCGCGCTTGCCCTTCAAGAGCATCCACAACGCTGTGCTTGAGCGCCGTCAAAATATGGGAGATGACTACCACTCGCGCGGTTCCTGCGGGACGGAGCGCGGAATAGCGGATGTTCTCTTGGCAAGGAAGGACTGGGCGGCGGCGCAACGACTCTCCTCGTCCCCGACGCCGACCTCGCGGCGGCTGCAGTTTCGACTCTGCTGGTACGCGCACCGCCGTGGGGCGCTGGCCCAGACATACCTCTTGTGGCTACTCCTCTTCAACTTATTACCGCGATGCTCTTCATATTCCACTGGTACCATCTCTTCTTCGAACTTGATACGCTCTTCGGGTACGTGGCAGCCGTCACCTCCGCCTTTCTGTGTGGGATGGAGATGGAGTGCATTGTGGTGCACCTGAGGCGGCGGTGGCAGCGTGGTCGCAAGGCTCAGACGAGGTGAGGGGGCTGCTGCTGATGCTCTCTCAAGCACAGACGACGTTATGCACCAACCGGACCCGTGCGGCGCCATCCAAGGGCCGCCAGTGGCGTTTCTTGGCGAGCACCTCATCTCCTGTGCCTGTGCTGCCCTGTATGTGCGGACGCTCCTCGACGAAGGGGATGCGTTGTGGGTGTCGCACACGGCATTGGTACAGTGGCATGTGTGCTCGCTCGCCTTCGTGGTTCTCTCACTCCTCAAGTGTCTTCGCGTGTTGTTCTAGTGCTCGGCGGCATCAAGGAGAGGAAAGCGAGCACACAAAAGACAAAGTAACCTCACTAACTCCTATTCCCCCCCCCCCCAACAGGAGGTGGGGCGGGAGAGAACGAAAAAAGAGAGGAGGGTGCGCACTCGCCCATGGATTCAGCGCCTGATGCACTCTGCGCGCTGCTGTTGGTCTCTCCATGCAAGAGCAGAGGATACGGCACGGGAGCGGCGCGCAGCAGCACTGCGATGACTTGCTAATGGCAGCACCCCTCCGGTGGCATGCAGCACTCGTCGACGGACAATGACCACTTTCTTCTGCCGTTGTTTCTTTTCCTCCTTCCTTTTCAGGTTTGAGTATGCTGCCCCTGACGAAACCCTCGCACCTTGTCTGCCCTGCGTGTCCGCTGTCTTTTATGAGCACCCACTCCCACCCACACGTATATCTGTATATGCATATCTCCACACGCACAAGCAGCAACTATACGTCCGCCTGGTCGTAACTCTACACAGTCTAGCGAGCAGAAGAGAGAACAACAACCGAGTTTTGCTTGTGCGGACGTCATCGACATACCTCTGCCACACACCTGGGCGTGCAGAAAGCGTAGGTACAGAGCACCGCAGCAGCAGCTGCTGCTGCTGCTCCTCTTCCTCCCTCTCCCCCATTCCAGGTCGCTTCCATCGGAGGAGCACTGCCCCATCGCCTGGTGCGCGACGGGGACAAAAGGAAAAGCAAATCAAATACGGTGGCGTCGCCTTACTGCGTCTTTCTTCGTTGCCTCCCTGTTTTTGTGCGCACCAAGGTAAGTACATACCAACAGGAATCGCGAGCAGAAGGGGGGGGGGCGGCGGCGGCGGCAGCGCTGTCCATACGACGTGGAAGGATACACAGGGACGAGGGAGGGCTCATCCAGGCGCACTTCCACTGACTCATTCGCACAGACGTTTGTGACTGCTTCGTTTTCTTTTGTTTTTTTTTGTTTGTTTGCCTTTTTCGTTATCCCTGTTTCCACATTAGTGTTCGCCTCTTTTCTTAATTATCTGCGTCTGTGCGTCTCTGTGTGTGTGCGTGTGTGTGTGTGTGTGTGCCGGCCCATCCGCGTGCCTGCGAGTGAGTGAGCGCACTCGGCTCTCTTTCGCTTTTTCTGTGCATCGGCATTGCGTCTCGTTCTTCGTGTTGCGCTGCACGTCTCTCTTGTCGCGCACCGGCTGCCTCTGCGTACATCTCATCTCCCCATATTATCCTTCCTTCTGTGCCTGCAACGTCGCCTCCTCCCTTTTTGCAAATCTGCGCTGTCGCGCCTCCACGCGACCCAATCGCGTCAACCCGCAGAGGACACGTTCGCACTGAAGGAGAGGAGAAGGGAGAGAAAGCTGTCATCATTTTTGCCGTGCCGTATTCCTTTCCGTCTATCTGTGCTCCCCCCCCTACGCTGCGACGGCTTGTCCCCCTTCCTCTCTCTCTGCAGTGCGTGGTTCGTTTTCTTTTTCTATGTTTGCTTTTGCGCGTTGTGTCTTCTTCATCGACGCATTTGATCTCGCGTTCCTCTGATATCCTCCCTCCCTCTCTCTCGGTTTTACGCTTGTTGTTCTGGCGCGCTCGCTCCCCCTTTCGTGTATGCCGCCTACCATTGGTTGGTGGGGTGCATCATCTTATTGCTCGTGAGCGAAACAAGTGGCACAGAGACGCACAGAGAACAAGGAAAAACAACCAAAAAAAAACGAAAGCCGTCTCCTCCTCTTGTGCCCCTCAAGGTTTAATCGTGCCATTCGCATCTGCTTGCTCTTTTTCTGTAGTATCAGTTATTGCTCTCCTTGTTGCACTCCACCACGTCGCTCTCCGTGTGTATATATCGACCTGTCCAGCTGCCGATGTGTGCGCGCGTCGGTGCGTGTGTGTTCTATCGCTTCCATAGTTGTTGCTGTGGTTGGCTCATTATTGCTCGTTGAACTCTTCACGGCACTCTCGCTTCTCTCTGCTTCCCCTTTTCGTTTTGCTGTGTCTGCTAACTTGCTTACTTTTTCGGATTATTGCCTCAAGCGTGCGCTCTCTTTCCGCCTCCTCACCTGGTGCCCCCTCTCGACGAGGTGCCGTCTGCAAGGTGACTCTCGCACGCACGACGCACACGGACAGCAGGTAACACGGTGGCCGGTCTCCCTCGTGTGCCGGGGCGTGAAATTTGTTTCTCTGTTTGTACGAGTGAACACGGGAGAGCTACGCTGCGGCGGAGTGGGGGGTGCGGGTGCCGTTGAGCAAGGAGACGAGCGCTCGAGAAGGAAAGAGGGGGCCGGCGTATCTCTCGCGGAGCTCACTATACACACGTACGCAAAAGACGGCCCAACGCATTTGCAAGCTGCCAAGCGAAATAAGATTAGCCGTATCCAAAGAAGGCCAACTTCATGCGTGCTTACCGCACATGCGCATACCTGCGTGTTCGTAAAGAAAACCGAAAAGACGAGACAAAATCTAGAGGGGAGTGCTGGGAAGCCGCGTGGGCTCGCATCCCCCTCACGCTATACGGCCTATGTTCCGGCAAGAATCACTGCCATTCGAAGAAACAAGGGAAAAGGCAAAAGCAGGCTGAGAGAGCGGAAAGAAAAATAACAATACTTGAGGCGAGCGAGTGACCCTTGTGTTTGCGTACCGCCACGCTCAACACCTCCGCTGCCGTTGTTGACGTCAACGTGTGGCGTGGAAAGCAGAACATTGCACTGCCACCGCTTCTCGACGCGCTTCTCTTCAGCGTGCCGCTTTTCCAGCCAACTCCTGTGCCTTCGTCGCTCCCCCAGCATCGTATCAACGCTCGTCTGCCGGTATCGTGCTTTCATTGCCGTTCGTTGGCCTTAACTCACGTTTCTCCCAATACACGAACGTTGTGTGCGCCGTCTCCGGCGGGCGCGTCTGTCTGTCGGTGTGCGTGCATGAGAAAAGGACAGACGGGGGAGGCACGAGAAGGAAGCGTTGACTCTTTTCGCTTCACACACTGCCATTCGTCTCTCTTTTTTCTTTTCACTCACCTGCTTCTTGTATTGTTGCACTGCACTTCTTGTCCTCCTCTGTCCTCTTTTTGCACACGCGTGCGTCTCTGTGTGCTGTCTTTGCCCCGTGCCCTTCACAAACTCTCGCGTGTACACGGCAGTGCTTGAGGGTCTTGTGCACCCCGCACAATTTGTTGGTGGTCGACATATAAGCGCGTAACAGCGCATCTGTGTGGGTGCGTGTGCCGAAGAACTCTACGTTGAGAGACATACCCATATAAGGCCCCGGGTAGCCGTCTCATTCGACGCAGCGACGAGACGAGTCTGAGAAGAAGAACGCGTCGGGACGTGACGCACATTCACAGACGCAAAGTCAAGGGGCGCCGGTGAATTTTCTCTCTGCTGCCTCTCGCTGTCCTTGTCTTTGGCGAAGTGGCTTCCACAAAAGCCCCTGCCGTCACATAATTGGGTAGCGGGGAAGTGAAGCTTGCACACACAAGATAGACACGCGCATACGGAGGCAGGGAGCTGAAGGAAAGAGGAACCAAGATCGAGGAGGGACGCGAGACAGCCGGGCACGTTTTGGCTGGAGTTGCCGTGCGTGCGTGTGCCTTTTTGCGGACTACGCTGTCTCTCTTTTCGCCTTGCCTTCCCACCACTAATACCACCACGACCGCTCAGCTGTCTCTCTTTTAGTTGATTGCGTGTAATCCATACGAGTCTTTTTTTTTCCTCCTTTGTTGCTACTGTGTATCGCGTTACGTTGTCGTCTGTTTGCGGCGTCCTTTACAGTTTTGCTTTTGTGTGTGTGTGTGTGTCCGTTTTTTTTTTTTGCTTTCGAAGAATTATTTCCTTGCGGCACACGCAGCGAAAAACAACAACACGCCAACCCAACAACACGCACACCCCAGACAAGCCGCTCCCCCCTCCCTCTCACAGAGCCACGCGCAGCGCAACACGGCGCGTACGCACCAAAATTTGTTTCGTTGCTGTTGATTTTGTTTATCAGCCGTCATCCCACCACCCCTCCCCCTTTTCCATTTTAGGTATCTTCCCTCCCCCTCCCTCCCCTAAAAGAAGAAAAAAAGCCGCTAATTCCATCAACACTCATCACCTACACACCGCCACTCTGCGCGCTTGTTGGCGGAAGCTGCGGGAAAGAGCTGTCTGTGTCTCCCACTGCGACAGCAACAACAGCAGTGTAAAGGCGTCATGCAGCTGGTGAGCCGAACGATGAGCTGGAATACAACCTCTTTTTTCACCGGGTCCTTAGACCTGGAGGACGAGGTGAAGGTCCTGGGCGACTACGTCGTGGGCCATCGCCTCGGCGAGGGTGCGTACGGCTCCGTCTATGTCGTCAAGTACCTTCCATCGGGGGACCGCTTCGCGTTGAAGATTTTGCAGAAGCAGGATCTCTTCACAAGCTCCGGCATCTACCCCGTCGCCTACTACGACGCAGACGGCGGCGCGTCGCCGTGGGAGGCCGATGGTGTGGAGTCGCACCCCCTCGGTGGGGCTCCTGTCCCCACGGTGGCTGCTCTGGCCAAGACCTTTGAGCAGCAGATAATCTCTGAGGCGATGGTGATGCAGGCCCTCGAGCACCCTCACGTAGTGAAGTTCTACAAGTTCTTGAATTCCACGACGGCCTTTTACTTTGTGATGGAGCTGGCGGAGGGCGGGAAGCTGTTAGACTTGATTCTCTCCAAGAGCTATTTTGCCGAGGACGAGGCGCGCATGTACTTCCAGCAGCTCCTCTCTGCCATCGACTACTGCCACCGCAACGGGGTCGCGCACAAGGACTTGAAGGCAGAGAACTTGCTGCTAAGCGACGACGGCCGCCTCTTGGTGTGCGACTTCGGCTTCTCCTCAAAAATTGCCAAGGAGAACATCGACGACCCGGAGCAGACAATCGGCACGGGCGGCAACGCCGCTCTCCTCGACGCCATTAACAATGGAGGCATGTTCGGGACGCTGCACTACACCAGCCCGGAGGCGGTGATGGCGTCCTCGCAGCAGTGGAAGCTCGCCTTCGCGGGGGACATGGCGGTGCCGGCAGAGACTTTGGGAGTCCCGGAGGACCAACATCAGGGTGATCCCGCTCGCTACTCCCCTTCTTCTACCGCGACACCCTGGTCCAGCTTCAGCACCTCGTCATCCGCGGCGTCGAACGCATCGTCGTGCAGCGGCTCATTGGCGCGAGGGTGGCGGCGGAGGGCAGCGGAGGTGGTGAGTTCAAAGCACTGCAAGGCGCGCGGCAAAATCAGCGGCAAAGGTAGCGGTGCCTCGCTGCGCACGTCAAACAGCACCAGCCTGACGGACGAGGCAGGAGCGGCGCACAAGCCGTCGGTGGAGAAGAGACGGGCGCGACCTGATTCTTTGACCCCACTGCCGTCCGCCGCCGAGGCCGCCGCCCCCGGCTCTTCTCTGCAGCGCGCTGGTAGCACCCACAGCCTCGCCAGCGCCACCAACGGCCACAGGCACAAATGGGTGTCGCCTACCAGCGGGCTGAACAAGGTCGGGGAGGGGCTTAGCATCCTCGTAAAATCCCTCATGGGCAGCAGTGGCAGCAGCAGTGGCGGCCACCATCATCACCATCATAGACATGACTCGCATGCGCGCAGCGGCCACGCTAAGTCACCGCAAGGGAAGCAGGCAGCGATAATTGTGCCATCAAGCGCTGATGCCAAGGCCAAACTGAAGCGCTCGAGCAGCACTGCCGCTCTCTCCGTCGACGGAGAAGCGGAAGAGGGCAACTCTAGGCTGCATCAGCCGCTGCGGCATCTGCGCACCAACGCTCCTTCACAGGCGCGTGTGCCGTCGCCATTGTCCGGTGCGTCGCCGTCCGTGTCCCCCACCACCTCGTCCTTTGCGAGCCCGCGATTCCACGAGTCGGTGGCCGCGGCAGCAGCCTGTATCGCCGATTCCCCGAGCGCTACTGGGGCCGAAAAGCCCAGCACGCTCTCTTCACCCGCCGGCAGCCCAACTGACTCGAAGTCTGCCATCACGTCACCAGCACGCCACCGCCCAGGCACGAAGGACGATATTGCCGTTTCCGACACCAACGTGGGTGAGCTCGGCCCTCCCGTCACGGCATTCGACAGGGATGCAGTGGGCGCGCCGCCACTGCCTCTGCCGGTACCGCCGACGACCGCCTCGACGCTGAAGACGCCGAACTCGAGCAGCGCGTCACCGCAGGCCTTGCATCACTGTCACCAGGCTCATGAGCACAAGCATCACCACCGCCATCGGCAGCGACGGTCCAACAGCAGTAGCCAGATTTTCGGCGCTTCGACGCCATGCAAGTCGCAGCCCATCATTGTGGATCCTTTTCAGCAGGACTTGTGGAGCGCCGGCGTCATTCTCTTCTTCATGCTGACCGGCCGGTTGCCCTTCGAAGGCCGAGACGAAGAGGAGACGCTGCACTTGATTCAGGTGAACGAGTTCGCCTTCAACGACGAGGAGGCCCAGCGCATCTCACCGGCCGCGCGGAGGTTGGTGGCACAGATGCTGGCCCCAGAGCCAACGGACCGACCCACCATCGAGCAGATCATCGCAAACCCATGGTTTAGGCGGGACTTGCAGCTCGAGAAGGACTTCCCGCACCGCAAGGACCTGATGGAGGCGTTGGGCAGCGCGAGCCCGGACTCGGCACTCCGGCACCCTCTCCCTCAAAAGTCTGCTAAAGGAGCGGGGCCCGCAGCCGACGCGTGCGCGGGGCCCAGCGGCGCCGACCGCGGCGGTGACACAAGGGCCTGGATGAGCACCAGCCATGGCGTGCCGAGCTCATGTGGCAGCAACGCGACCAACGCTGTTGCAGTGTCGCCTCGCTTCCACTCCTTCACCCCTGATGTGCGCGCGCCTGTGCCGCTGGTGCCGTCGCACAACACCTCATTCAACGTGGGACCGTCTGCACATCCAGGCGGCGCGCCCGGCAGCAGCCCCGGCTCCGACCAGCACCGCGACGCTTCCGCGCACACTACCTGTAACTTCTTGGACTTCTCTACGCACCACTCCATCACCCCAGAGGAGGAGTGGGTGCTCGAGACAGCATTTCGAAAGGTGGACTCGGACGGCTACGGCTGCATCACGCGGGACCAGGTGCGCGACATGCTCACGACCCTCCACGGTGACGTCGTCCCAACCAAGGACGTCGACGAGCTTGTATGTCTCTTCACCGGCGACGCGAGTGCCGCCAGCATCACCTTCCAGCAGTTTCGCGATGCGTGGGTGAGCAAGGACCTGGCCCACACACCCTTCACTCACAACAGCGAGTTTCAGTTGGTCAACATCATTGGGACGGAGATGGACGCGGTTGAGCGGGGGGTGGTGCGGCAGCTAAGGACGGCATTCAACAGCCTCGACGAAAACCACCGCGGCGTCATTCAGCTCCATCAGGTGCAGCGCGTCTTTGAGAAGTGTCAGATAGCTGTGCACAAGGAGGAGTGTCTCTCCTTTATCAAGTACTTCCACGAGTCAGAGCTGGCTTGCTGCCACAACCGGGCTTCCCTCTATTCGCAGCGGCGGGGGCCAGCGCCGAACACGATGAGCCTCTTGCACGCCTCCGGGGCCGCATCGCCTCGGGGATTTGCAAAAGTTCACTCGCTGCCCTCCGCGACAGGTGCCACGCAGGGCGGCAGTCCCGCGACGACGCACTACAGCGCCACCACACCCAAGCAGCCGTCCGAAACGGGCGATTCTGACACCGCCACGATCACCGCCGCCGCTGGTGGCACAACCTACACCGGCTCGCAGGCCACATCGCGGGGGGCGCCGAAATCCCCCCTGTCGCCGTCTTCCATCACCGTCTCCTTCAACTCTTTCGTGCGCGGCATCGTGAAGAGCGACATTCTGCTGAAGCACCCCCTTGGCCGCAAGCTGGCTGCCGCCACGAACCTCGCCGCGCTGTTTCAGTCCCGCAACGTGACGGAGTGCGTGCGGCACGGCTTTCTTGTCACTGGCCTGCAGAGCGTCATATTGACGAAGCTGGCAAGCATGCCGGAGCGACTGCAGCTGTTGTACTCAGACAAGGTGGTCTCCAACGCTGCGAACGTCTACTCGTTTCGGTACCTCGGCTCCTCTTCGCTGGCGACGATGCCCACGACGAGCACGGCGACACCGCCGATGTCTTCGCCGCTGGTGGCCATGGCGGCGAGCACAGACCCGGCGGCGACTTGCTCCCCTATAGGATTGCAAGGCAGCTTTTCGGCTCAGCACCGCAACCACGCCACTCCGGCGGTGTCTTCACTGCAACGACGCACTGTCAGCTCAGATGCTGGCAATGGCGCAACAGGCAGCACGGCGGCGACGAGCAACGCTGGCACCCACCCCCACAACCCCAGCCCTTGCCTGTCTGACCGAAGCACTGTGCGCTCGCACGCCACGTGCACGAAGCCGTCGTCTGCCAGCCCCCACAGTCTCGCGCGAGCAGACTCACCCGGCTCTGCCATGCACTCTCCCAGCCCAGAGATCAGCGGCAGCACGCTCACAAGTTGCGGCGCCTTCGTCTCGCAGTCGCAACGCAGCCCCGCTGTGCCGATGCATCGTTCGTCAAGCCGCCCCCGAGCGACGGGCGGCACCTCTGCGCACCGGATGGCATCGCGGAGCGCTAGCGCCAGGGGGGCGGCTCCAAGTCACCCCGTTGCCCTTTGCTGCCCCTCGAACTCGCTGCAACACACCCCGACGTCGCTTTGCGCTCGCCGCCGGCACCTTCGCGGGCAGGACGCGCACACCGACCCTCGCCACGACACGGTTCGCGACGGTGACGGCGTTCGTGACAACACACGCGGCTTCTCTTCCTGCCCACACAACAGCTCCTCCGCCGTGAACACCGCCATCGACGACAGCCATAGTAAGCGCAGCCGCTCAGCCCTCTCCCCCGGCATGGGGGAGGAGCTCAAGGGCCCGAACACCACGCCGGCAGCTGGTGGGCAGCGGAGGGTCAAGGAGAACGTCACACAGCTTCCCTTCCCCTCCATCTCGAGCGCGGTCGCCATCCTGTCGACGACGTCAGCGACTTTGGCGCATCCAGGAGTGGCCTACAGCAGCAGTGACGCGGTGACGCTGGTGAATGGCGTGTGCGACCTAGACGTTATTCTGTCGCCTGCCAGCCTGGGCTACACGATGGTGCAGTTCCGCTGCATTCATGGCAAAACAAGCGACTTTCACGAAGCCGTGGCGTTTATTTCGAATGTCCTCGAGGTGGAGCGGGAGCAGGCGATGCAAGACACCATGACGCGCGGAGAGAGTGAGCTCATGTGAAGAGAATTGGAGGCCTTAAACGACATGGTGCATGAGTGTGTGTGTGTGTGCCTGCATGTATATGTATTATGTGTATATGTGTGCATGTGTGCTGGTGTAAGAAGACGCAATATGGCAGGCGCAACGAGCGTCTCTTCTATCTCTCTCTCATCTTTCGCTGTGACTCTACTCCCATAGGCCAAAACGTACACACACACACAAGCGAGCAAGCACAAAAAACCGGAAAGTACGCAGCAACGGTGCCGATGGCCGCCGTTTGAGACCCGCTGCCGGTGCGGCGCATCTGCCGCCTTGCCGCCTCGCCTCCCCCAACTCCCTCCCCTCGGGAACGGCTCTCCTGGATAGTCGATGGCGCACACAACCGCGTGCGACTTCCTCCACGCCTGTTTTTGTCAGAGAGGGTGCTGCCTGTGTGCGCCACATGGATGACGTGTCCTCTACTCGCTGTCTTCTCCCTCTCCACCGCTCTCCTTCTCCGTGTCTCCTCCCTCTCTTGACGCATGCACGCGTGCGCGTTTCGACGCACATATGTGCACATCGACCACCACAAACGGCGATCGCCTCTTATTCCCTCTCTTGTCGTGTTGCTTCGCCGAAGTAACGACACATATTGGAGAGCATGAGCAGAAGTTAAGGAAGCGGATTGCGTCAGTAACAAAGGCATTTATACCGTAGAGTCGAAGAAAAAAGTGCATCGGCAAGGCAGCCTGCATATAAAGTTTCTTTGCCTTTCTCTGAAGCACTCGCGAGCAGCATCCCACCGTCCTTTGCTGTGTCCTTGAGAGTTAGAAAGAGCAAGGCAGACCGCTGCTGAGGGCTGCGTCCATACATCCGTACACCGACACTTACCCACGTCCCTCTTTCTTTCCTTTGTGGGGCGCTCATTGACTTTTTAAGCGTCTGTGCCTGCTTGATCCACCAACACGCATACACAGACACACACACACACACTCGCTCGTGCGTCGGCATCCATACGGAGAACACAGCTCTTCAACTCTCCTGCATCGCCGTACGTCTTACCTCTGCGTGTGCGTGCGTCAGTCCTGCACCGACCCGACCGCCACGGCGCGCTCTCCCGTGCCCGTCTATCTTTTTCTATCCTTTTTGTGCCTTCTCCCGTTTCTCTGATTGCTTCACCAGTCCCCTCCCCCTCTCCCTCCAAACAGTTTCAGTGTACTTTCTTCTTGTTTTCTCTCTGTGTGTGTATTTTGTAAATCTTTGTTTGTGCCTTGTCTGGTGTGGTTGTATTGCCACTCGTTTCGTTCCCATACATAACAATCCATTTATTTTGAGAATTTTTTTTCGTGTGTGCGCGTGCGTGTCTCACTGCTCCCCCGTTTCTCTCTGTCTTCCTCTGTCTCTCTCTCTCTGCCTGTGTTCTCGTTGGCCACTGCACATATCTGCTCGTTTTCCGCGCAAGACACCCCCTCCTCCCCAAGACAACAAAAAAAAAGCAGGGGAAAAAGGAGATCGGCACAACTCAAACAGTGCACGTAAAGAGGCAAAGAGAAACAGAAACAAGAAGACAACCGTGCGCGAAAAATAAGGGCACTCATTCTCTTTCCTTTTTTACGTTTACAGGGTTTTTCTTATTTTTTTGTGGTTGCGTAGCCAGTGCCTCTCTCTGTCTCTCCAGAGTGCTTGTGTGCGCGGACTGCCATACGTTCTGTGCCTGCACCCCTCACCCCCCCCCTCCTTGACTTCCCCCGTCCCCGTCAAAGGCGACTCCTCACTTCTTCAGCTCCTCTCTGCTCATTGCGTGCCTCTAGACACCGTCACCAGTACCCCCACCACAGCCCCCGTGTTACTTGTGCTCGTGTGTGTGTGTGTGTGTGCTTGCTCCTTCTAGGCGAGAGAGTTATCATTCTTGACATATACAAGAGAACACCTCCCCTAACACCCATCCCTCCCCCTAAAAAAAGCGAAAAAACGTCAAAGAACGCAAGAAGAACGAAAATAAACTGCGAGGGGTACAGGGTGAACAGCTAAGCAAATCACGCAGGCATTCGCGAAGAGTAACAAGCAAACGACAAGAAAAGCCCTCTACGCTACGAGTTTGTGCGTGTGTAGGATTTTTCGTCGAGCCGCGTATTCTCTGTGGCGTCTCCCTTCCCCTCTTCGCTACACCCTTGCCCTGCAGGCCTCCTGCGGTTGTCCACCTGCTTTTTTGTCCCTTGCCGACGTCTGCTCGTTTCTCTTCGCTGCCAGCGACCGTCGTTTTTTTTTTTCTGTCCGTCCTTTTGGCTGTAGCCCCCCTTTTTTCCGTTTCTCATTCTTCGAAGCTTTGCGCTTATTCGTCCCCATCCCCCGTCCCCCCTCCCCGCTCGGTGCCTGCCTGCCTGCTTCTGTGCGTTTAGGTGCGCGCACCCCTTTTTCTTTTCTTTTCCCCCGATCGCTGTGTGCGTAAGCGTCCGCGTGCGTACTTCAGCAAAGAAAAAAACAGATCTTCATATCTGTGGTTTAACTCACTCTCTATCTCTGTGTGTGTGTGTGTGTGCTGTGTCTGCTCGATTTTCATCGTCACGTACTGCTCTCCGACGTGGCGTTCTCGGCAACAGAACGCGCATAACCGTCGACACATCGACATCCCTTTTTGTTTTCTTTTGTCATTTCCGTGGCTCTAGTATTTTTTTTTGTGCATGCGTCATAGCCCATCTGTTTCCCTTTCCGTTCTCAGCTTTCCACCCTCTGTTCTACCATCATCGACTGACCTCAGGAGCGGCCACCGCTCTTTTCTTTTTCTTTCTTGCCCTTCCGGCGTGCATCATCAGCCATCATCTCTCGATACCGCTTGTGCGCGTGCGCTGGATACTCTTCTCTCTGTGTTGTAACGCCGTATTCATTGACTGGGAACGTTTGCTTCCTCAACCATAAATACACCCAACGCCGTGCGCGCTTGTGAGGCCAGGCAAAATAAGTGACGAAAAAGGGCACGGAGAGCCAAAAAGAGACCCCTCCCCCCCCCAAAAAAAAGGAACGATCAGAGCACCGTCTTCTTTTCTTTCTTGTTGATCGTCGTGTATTTGCTCTTGTGCTGTTGATTTTTCTCTCTTCGCTAGGCCTCCGCTTCTTCCCACCCACCCATCCACCTACCCACCCCCTGCAGTGTTTCCCTCGGCGTCTGCGACAGTATCTCGTGTGCGTGTGTCTGCCATCCTCTTCGTCTCCTCCTCTCTCCTTTTCTCTCTCTCTCTCTCCGACGCCTCTCCCTTTCTGTTTTCCGACTCGTTTTTTATTTTTATTTTTGTGTGTTTGTCGGCGTTCTGCCCTCACCTCCGTTGTGTATCAGCAAAGGCGAACGGCGTCACTGCGCGGTTACCGACAGAGTTGCGTTCATCGAAAGGCAGTGGCAACTGCCCGCCTACAGGAGACGAACGGAACGGCAACTCCGCTGAACAAGAAAGGAAGACCATCGTGGAAGGAGGAAAAGAAGCATAAGGAAATCACACGCTCGAACGAGGAAGAGTCGTTACCACAAAAAACGCATTTTTCCTCTTGTGTACGTGTCTTCTTTTGTTGTTGGTGTTGCTGCCGTTGGCCTGCGCACGCTCTCTCCACAAAACTACGTGTACCACCGCCATCATCATCAGGGGCCTATCTCTCTTCCTCCCCCCCCGGCTTCGCCTCGGCATCAACGTTTGGCTGCATTTTTTTTATTGTCTTTCTTTCCTGCACGGTAGCCTTCATTCCTTCTCTGTGCACTTCTTCAAATATATATATATATACATACACTATTTCTCCAATTATTTTTTTTTTTTGAGAAGACGACTTGAACAACGAAAGATAGACGGAAAAGGCAAAGAACGTCAGCCGTCGAGGAGAAAAGAGGGTGTTCTGTCTGTGCATGCGTTTTAGGTGGCTCGCCTTATTTTTCTTGTTTTGTTGTTGTTGTTTGATTTCTTTCGCCTGCTTTCACCTTGCATACTGTTCCAGCACCCCGAAGCAAAGTCCAGTTGAAGTGCACGAACCACCACTCTTTTCCCTACGCGATTTCCCGTCTTCCCTTGCTCGCATTGACGGCTCGTCTGTTTTTCTTTTTGTTTGTGCCACCCGTTTTTTTTTGTTGTACCTCCTCTTGCTTCTGTTTTATTTTTCATTTTACGCCTCCATTTCGCAGGCTCTCTTTGAGGTGATCAAGCCACCATTGCTCTCTCACTCGCATACCACAGGCTATCCCACAGCGGAGTCGAGGGAGACGGCGATAGGTGAAGCAAGCGACGAAGAAAGAAGCACGCGAAGAAACCAAACAAAAAAGGCAAGAAAAAAATTACTGGACCGAAAGAAAAAGACCGCCGTTAGTTTCCCAGTTGTGTTTAGTGCACCCTCCCCCGTCTAATTTGCTCTCCTCCTCCGAAAAAGCAAAAACAAGAGCAGTCGCTTGGGCCGACAGCAGCGGAAGAAGCGAACCGCAGCGAACACCCACACACCCACATACAGACATACACAACGCCATACAGAATTCTGACTCGTTTTGCTTTACTGCCACTCTCCACGTCCACCACCGACCACCGAACACCCACCACCTCCCCCTTTTCTTTGTGCACATTCTCTAGGTGACGTGCCGCTCTCTTTCCAAAAGCGTCCCCCTCCCAACCTCCTCTTCGACACTTGTTTTGCCTCTTCTCATTGTCCCCAGCACCCCCGTTTCATTGACTGCCGTTTCTTCTAAGCTTCCTTTTTCGTTTTGTTTCTGCCACCCGCTCTCTCCCTCTCTCTTCCGCGCCCATTTCTGACCCGTTACCGCGTTTTTGTCTGTGCCGTTGTCTCAAGCCCCGTCTCTCTCTCTCTCTGGGGGTCCCCTCTGTCCTTGTCTGCATTGGTGTTCGTCTTTTTCTTCTTTTTTTTGCTTGCGGGCCTCCTTTCACTCCCACATCTGCAGTGCCTGCTAATTTCAATCCGTTTCTCGTTTTTTTTTATATTCCTTTTCCCCTCCTTTTTTTGTGTGTGTGTGTGTGTGTGCGTACGCGCATGCCTGGCTTGTATCTCGCCGCGTTTCTGTCCCTACTGTAGCACAGCCCTCTCTCACCCTCTTTTAGTTGGCATACGTCTGCGGGTCGTCGCGCTTCTTTTTTTTTTTGCGTGTTTGGCTCGCTTAAATTTTTTTTTTCGTGGCTCGTCTTTCCCTTTCGTGTGTTTAGGCGGTGTTCTTTGTGCGTGTGGCGGCCGACGGAACCAGCATCGTAAAACGCACAGAGACACCGAGCCGAGCACAACGATATATAAAGTTAGCAGCGACAACAGTATTATCAAACGTGCGGAACGTTAGTTAAACTGCTTTTGCTAAAAAAAAGAGGAAAAGGACACAAAGACGTTGAAGAAGTGGCTGAGGGAGTGAGTTTTGGTAGACCATTGCCTGCTTTTGCTTTCGGCGCTGTCCCTCATCGACTTTTACCGACCCGCTCGCCTTGTCTGTCTGCCCACCCTGGCGCACTCGCTTCTTTGTTTGTGCCTTGCGCGTTTCTTTGGCACTCATATTCTTTTTTATTTTTCGCCGTTTCTCACACTCTGCACACGTTGCTGTCACAGTCGAACTGCCCATTTTTCACCAACAGTAGCCATCCTGGAGGAAAAGCGGGAAATTTGTGAGCACGTGTGACTGTCCACTGGTGTGACTGTCATTGACGCCGCTGCTTTTTACGTTTTCTCTTTTTTTTTCAGTTGAGCGCAGCAGGATCCTCGCCGCCGTCATGTCTTTTCTTTGGCGCCGGTGCACGCGGCAGCAACCCGCCATCGCGGCGGCGCTGCTGTGCGCCTCGCTTTTGATGCTTGTCTGCGTGGGTGTGCGCTCTGCTTCCGATGAGGCGGGCACCCTCGACTGCTCCGTGCGCGTCCCGAACTACTCTGCCGCCGAGCAGCAGCATACTCGCATGTTTCTAGACGCCATCAAGGCGGCCATCCCCGCCTTGACTTCTGTGTGGACCTGCGACAACTTCTGCGCGCACAAGGGCGTGGAGTGCACAGAGGCCGGCTTGCATGTGCGTCTCAACGTCGACGACCTCGTCGGCAGCCTCCCTGAAATACCTGAGGGCGTTATAGGATCATCTGTTGTGGTAACGAAGCTCACCTTCTCCGGCGACATCAGCAACTTGAAGGGCACGCTGCCTGTCAGCTGGCATCAACTAACCTCGCTCTCCTCGTTTGTGTTCATCTCCACGGGCGTCGAAGATACGCCGCCAGAGATGCGGAGAAATTCAATCCAAAGCCGTGTGATGACAGACGATGCTGGATTCATCCCGGCGGCATGGGCGAGTACCGCCCAGCGTGCCAGCTCTCTGCCTGTCTCTCGGGTATCGGACAACAATATGATAGGTTCGCCGCACTCCGCATGGGCAGGGGCCAGCAGGATGGAAAGGAATTATCTACAGAAGAAAGTTGATGAAAGAAGTCTTCCCGAGGAGTGGGGCAACATGATAAACATTAAGGTTCTCAACTTAACGAACCTTAGTCTCTCCGGAACACTCCCGGCTTCCTGGGCTTCCTTGCGGTTGCTTGGGCAGCTCCTAGCTTCGAACAACCTACTTGAAGGTACCCTCCCTGCGTCTTGGGGGAGTCTGAAGAAGCTGCTTGACCTGCAGTTGATAGGTAACAAGTTCACTGGTATTATTCCGCAAGAATGGGGTGAGATGACAGCACTCCAGAGGGTCTCTCTCCAGCTTGACTACTGTACCTGCGTGCCACAAAGCTGGATCACGCGGAAAGTCGAAGTTAGACTCTACTCCACCGTTCTGGGTGGCGACTGTGAAATCACCTCAGACTGCGGCTCCAGCAGCAGCTCTGAACTGGAGTGTGATGGCCCCATTCCGTTTTACACACCAACTCAGCAAGCGCACACGCGGAACTTCCTTGAGGCGTTCAAGTACACAATTACAGACTTGCAGCCTCTGTGGACGTGCACGAACTTCTGTGTCTGGGAGTATGTGCACTGCACGCCTGCGGGTGTGGCAGTGGAGATCACTGGAACAGAGTTTTTCGGTTCTGTTCCGGAGGTGCCTGCCGATGTGAACCCGTCGGAGGTGGTGGTAAGCAAGCTTGATTTCAGTCATAGCGGGTGGGTGGAGGGCGAGTATCCCAGTAGCTGGGCTTTACTGACGTCCCTGCAGAACGTATCCTTTGCATACACTTCGATGTGGGGAACGCTGCCTTCCCACTGGAGTTCCATGTCCGCGCTGAAGTACCTCGATTTAAGCTTCACGTGGACAGACGGTAGGTTTCCCGAGAGCTGGAGCCGCTTAGCGAACCTGGAGGTGCTCCGACTGGTGCACCTCACAATTCCCGATCACCTGCCGGCCTCGTGGAGCAGCATGAGCGCGTTGCGGGAGCTCGACCTCGACAGCACCGGCGCTTCAGGCACCCTACCCCCCTCATGGGGCGCCCTCAAGAACCTAGAGAAGCTATCCCTGTCCAACAACAACATTGACGCAATCTTACCAGCAGAGTGGAGCTCGCTAACGCGGCTGCGAATCCTGCATCTGCATCATAACCAGCTTTCCGGGTCCATCCCGGAAATCTACAATGCTATGTCCACCCTCACCCGCGTCAGCCTGGAGATCAACCGATTCTGCGGCTGCCTCCCAAGCACGTGGGCCGCAAAGAACGGTGTGTCTATGACGATCACCGCTCAACCGGACCTACTCGCTCCTGCCTGCGCGACAGAAAACGCTTGCAAGCCAGAGACTGAATCCAGCAGCAGCTCCGCGCCGTCGGCGTCGTCGTCGTCTGCGCCGTCCAGCAGCAGCTCCGCGCCGTCGGCGTCGTCGTCGTCTGCGCCGTCCAGCAGCAGCTCCGCGCCGTCAGCGTCCTCGTCGTCTGCGCCGTCCAGCAGCAGCTCCGCGCCGTCGGCGTCCTCATCGTCTGCGCCGTCCAGCAGCAGCTCTGCGCCGTCCAGCAGCAGCTCCGCGCCGTCGGCGTCGTCGTCGTCTGCGCCGTCCAGCAGCAGCTCCGCGCCGTCGGCGTCCTCGTCGTCTGCACCGTCCAGCAGCAGCTCCGCGCCGTCGGCGTCGTCGTCGTCTGCGCCGTCCAGCAGCAGCTCCGCGCCGTCGGCGTCCTCGTCGTCTGCACCGTCCAGCAGCAGCTCCGCGCCGTCAGCGTCCTCGTCGTCTGCACCGTCCAGCAGCAGCTCCGCGCCGTCAGCGTCGTCGTCGTCTGCGCCGTCCAGCAGCAGCTCCGCGCCGTCGGCGTCGTCGTCGTCTGCGCCGTCCAGCAGCAGCTCCGCGCCGTCGGCGTCCTCGTCGTCTGCGCCGTCCAGCAGCAGCTCTGCGCCGTCCAGCAGCAGCTCCGCGCCGTCGGCGTCGTCGTCGTCTGCACCGTCCAGCAGCAGCTCCGCGCCGTCGGCGTCCTCGTCGTCTGCGCCGTCCAGCAGCAGCTCCGCGCCGTCGGCGTCCTCGTCGTCTGCACCGTCCAGCAGCAGCTCCGCGCCGTCAGCGTCCTCGTCGTCTGCACCGTCCAGCAGCAGCTCCGCGCCGTCGGCGTCCTCGTCGTCTGCGCCGTCCAGCAGCAGCTCCGCGCCGTCAGCGTCCTCGTCGTCTGCGCCGTCCAGCAGCAGCTCCGCGCCGTTAGCGTCGTCGTCGTCTGCGCCGTCCAGCAGCAGCTCCGCGCCGTCGGCGTCCTCGTCGTCTGCGCCGTCCAGCAGCAGCTCCGCGCCGTCGGCGTCCTCGTCGTCTGCGCCGTCCAGCAGCAGCTCCGCGACGTCGGCGTCGTCGTCGTCTGCGCCGTCCAGCAGCAGCTCCGCGCCGTCGGCGTCGTCGTCGTCTGCGCCGTCCAGCAGCAGCTCCGCGCCGTCGGCGTCCTCATCGTCTGCGCCGTCCAGCAGCAGCTCCGCGCCGTCGGCGTCGTCGTCGTCTGCGCCGTCCAGCAGCAGCTCCGCGCCGTTAGCGTCCTCGTCGTCTGCGCCGTCCAGCAGCAGCTCCGCGCCGTTAGCGTCCTCGTCGTCTGCGCCGTCCAGCAGCAGCTCCGCGCCGTCAGCGTCCTCGTCGTCTGCGCCGTCCAGCAGCAGCTCCGCGCCGTCGGCGTCCTCATCGTCTGCGCCGTCCAGCAGCAGCTCCGCGCCGTCGGCGTCCTCATCGTCTGCGCCGTCCAGCAGCAGCTCCGCGCCGTCCAGCAGCAGCTCCTCGCCGTCGGCGTCCTCGTCGTCTGCGCCGTCCAGCAGCAGCTCCGCGCCGTCGGCGTCCTCGTCGTCTGCGCCGTCCAGCAGCAGCTCCGCGCCGTCGGCGTCGTCGTCGTCTGCGCCGTCCAGCAGCAGCTCCGCGCCGTCGGCGTCGTCGTCGTCTGCGCCGTCCAGCAGCAGCTCCGCGCCGTCGGCGTCGTCGTCGTCTGCGCCGTCCAGCAGCAGCTCCGCGCCGTCGGCGTCCTCGTCGTCTGCGCCGTCCAGCAGCAGCTCCGCGCCGTCAGCGTCGTCGTCGTCTGCGCCGTCCAGCAGCAGCTCCGCGCCGTCGGCGTCCTCGTCGTCTGCGCCGTCCAGCAGCAGCTCCTCGCCTTCAGCGTCGTCGTCGTCTGCACCGTCCAGCAGCAGCTCCGCGCCGTCGGCGTCCTCGTCGTCTGCGCCGTCCAGCAGCAGCTCCTCGCCGTCGGCGTCCTCGTCGTCTGCGCCGTCCAGCAGCAGCTCCGCGCCGTCGGCGTCCTCGTCGTCTGCGCCGTCCAGCAGCAGCTCCGCGCCGTCGGCGTCCTCGTCGTCTGCGCCGTCCAGCAGCAGCTCCGCGCCGTCGGCGTCGTCGTCGTCTGCGCCGTCCAGCAGCAGCTCCGCGCCGTCGGCGTCCTCGTCGTCTGCACCGTCCAGCAGCAGCTCCGCGCCGTCGGCGTCCTCGTCGTCTGCGCCGTCCAGCAGCAGCTCCGCGTCGTCGGCGTCGTCGTCATCTGCACCGTCCAGCAGCAGCTCCTCGCCGTCGGCGTCCTCGTCATCTGCGCCGTCCAGCAGCAGCTCCGCGCCGTCGGCGTCCTCGTCGTCTGCGCCGTCCAGCAGCAGCTCCGCGCCGTCGGCGTCCTCGTCGTCTGCGCCGTCCAGCAGCAGCTCCGCGCCGTCGGCGTCCTCGTCGTCTGCGCCGTCCAGCAGCAGCTCCGCGCCGTCGGCGTCCTCGTCGTCTGCGCCGTCCAGCAGCAGCTCCGCGCCGTCGGCGTCCTCGTCGTCTGCGCCGTCTAGCAGCAGCTCCGCGCCGTCAGCGTCGTCGTCGTCTGCGCCGTCCAGCAGCAGCTCCGCGTCGTCGGCGTCGTCGTCGTCGGCGTCCTCGTCGTCTGCGCCGTCCAGCAGCAGCTCCGCGCCGTCAGCGTCGTCGTCGTCTGCGCCGTCCAGCAGCAGCTCCGCGTCGTCGGCGTCCTCGTCGTCTGCGCCGTCCAGCAGCAGCTCCGCGCCGTCGGCGTCCTCGTCGTCTGCGCCGTCCAGCAGCAGCTCCGCGCCGTCAGCGTCCTCGTCGTCTGCGCCGTCCAGCAGCAGCTCCGCGCCGTCAGCGTCGTCGTCGTCTGCGCCGTCCAGCAGCAGCTCCGCGCCGTCGGCGTCCTCGTCGTCTGCGCCGTCCAGCAGCAGCTCCGCGCCGTCAGCGTCCTCGTCGTCTGCGCCGTCCAGCAGCAGCTCCGCGCCGTCGGCGTCATCGTCGTCTGCGCCGTCCAGCAGCAGCTCCGCGCCGTCGGCGTCGTCGTCGTCTGCGCCGTCCAGCAGCAGCTCCGCGCCGTCGGCGTCCTCGTCGTCTGCGCCGTCCAGCAGCAGCTCCGCGCCGTCGGCGTCCTCGTCGTCTGCGCCGTCCAGCAGCAGCTCCGCGCCGTCGGCGTCGTCGTCGTCTGCGCCGTCCAGCAGCAGCTCCGCGCCGTCGGCGTCGTCGTCGTCTGCGCCGTCCAGCAGCAGCTCCGCGCCGTCGGCGTCGTCGTCGTCTGCGCCGTCCAGCAGCAGCTCCGCGCCGTCGGCGTCCTCGTCGTCTGCGCCGTCCAGCAGCAGCTCCGCGCCGTCAGCGTCGTCGTCGTCTGCGCCGTCCAGCAGCAGCTCCGCGCCGTCAGCGTCGTCGTCGTCTGCACCGTCCAGCAGCAGCTCCGCGCCGTCGGCGTCCTCGTCGTCTGCGCCGTCCAGCAGCAGCTCCGCGCCGTCGGCGTCGTCGTCGTCTGCGCCGTCCAGCAGCAGCTCCGCGCCGTCGGCGTCCTCGTCGTCTGCGCCGTCCAGCAGCAGCTCCGCGCCGTTAGCGTCGTCGTCGTCTGCGCCGTCCAGCAGCAGCTCCGCGCCGTCAGCGTCGTCGTCGTCTGCACCGTCCAGCAGCAGCTCCGCGCCGTCGGCGTCCTCGTCGTCTGCGCCGTCCAGCAGCAGCTCCGCGCCGTCGGCGTCATCGTCGTCTGCGCCGTCCAGCAGCAGCTCCGCGCCGTCGGCGTCGTCGTCGTCTGCGCCGTCCAGCAGCAGCTCCGCGCCGTCGGCGTCCTCGTCGTCTGCGCCGTCCAGCAGCAGCTCCGCGCCGTTAGCGTCGTCGTCGTCTGCGCCGTCCAGCAGCAGCTCCGCGCCGTCAGCGTCGTCGTCGTCTGCGCCGTCCAGCAGCAGCTCCGCGCCGTCGGCGTCCTCGTCGTCTGCGCCGTCCAGCAGCAGCTCCGCGCCGTCGGCGTCGTCGTCGTCTGCGCCGTCCAGCAGCAGCTCCGCGCCGTCGGCGTCGTCGTCGTCTGCGCCGTCCAGCAGCAGCTCCGCGCCGTCGGCGTCGTCGTCGTCTGCGCCGTCCAGCAGCAGCTCCGCGCCGTCAGCGTCGTCGTCGTCTGCGCCGTCCAGCAGCAGCTCCGCACCATCGGCGTCCTCGTCGTCTGCGCCGTCCAGCAGCAGCTCCGCGCCGTCGGCGTCCTCGTCGTCTGCACCGTCCAGCAGCAGCTCCGCGCCGTCGGCGTCCTCGTCGTCTGCACCGTCCAGCAGCAGCTCCGCGCCGTCGGCGTCGTCGTCGTCTGCGCCGTCCAGCAGCAGCTCCGCGCCGTCGGCGTCGTCGTCGTCTGCGCCGTCCAGCAGCAGCTCCGCGCCGTCGGCGTCCTCGTCGTCTGCGCCGTCCAGCAGCAGCTCCGCGCCGTCGGCGTCCTCGTCGTCTGCACCGTCCAGCAGCAGCTCCGCGCCGTCGGCGTCCTCGTCGTCTGCACCGTCCAGCAGCAGCTCCACACCGTCGGCGTCCTCGTCGTCTGCGCCGTCCAGCAGCAGCTCCACACCGTCGGCGTCGTCGTCGTCTGCGCCGTCCAGCAGCAGCTCCGCGCCGTCGGCGTCGTCGTCGTCTGCACCGTCCAGCAGCAGCTCCGCACCGTCGGCGTCCTCGTCGTCTGCGCCGTCCAGCAGCAGCTCCGCGCCGTCGGCGTCGTCGTCGTCTGCGCCGTCCAGCAGCAGCTCCGCGCCGTCGGCGTCGTCGTCGTCTGCGCCGTCCAGCAGCAGCTCCGCGCCGTCGGCGTCGTCGTCGTCTGCACCGTCCAGCAGCAGCTCCGCACCGTCGGCGTCCTCGTCGTCTGCGCCGTCCAGCAGCAGCTCCGCGCCGTCGGCGTCGTCGTCGTCTGCGCCGTCCAGCAGCAGCTCCGCGCCGTCGGCGTCCTCGTCGTCTGCGCCGTCCAGCAGCAGCTCCGCGCCGTCGGCGTCCTCGTCGTCTGCGCCGTCCAGCAGCAGCTCCGCGCCGTCGGCGTCCTCGTCGTCTGCGCCGTCCAGCAGCAGCTCCGCGCCGTCCAGCAGCAGCTCCGCGCCATCGCCGTCGTCGTCGTCTGCGCCGTCCAGCAGCAGCTCCGCGCCGTCGGCGTCCTCGTCGTCTGCGCCGTCCAGCAGCAGCTCTGCGCCGTCGGCGTCGTCGTCGTCTGCGCCGTCCAGGAGCAGCTCCGCGCCGTCCAGCAGCAGCTCCGCGCCGTCGGCGTCGTCGTCGTCTGCACCGTCCAGCAGCAGCTCCGCGCCGTCGGCGTCCTCGTCGTCTGCACCGTCCAGCAGCAGCTCCGCGCCGTCGGCGTCCTCGTCGTCTGCACCGTCCAGCAGCAGCTCCGCGCCGTCGGCGTCGTCGTCGTCTGCGCCGTCCAGCAGCAGCTCCGCGCCGTCGGCGTCGTCGTCGTCTGCGCCGTCCAGCAGCAGCTCCGCGCCGTCGGCGTCCTCGTCGTCTGCGCCGTCCAGCAGCAGCTCCGCGCCGTCAGCGTCGTCGTCGTCTGCGCCGTCCAGCAGCAGCTCCGCGCCGTCGGCGTCGTCGTCGTCTGCGCCGTCCAGCAGCAGCTCCGCGCCGTCAGCGTCGTCGTCGTCTGCGCCGTCCAGCAGCAGCTCCGCGCCGTCAGCGTCGTCGTCGTCTGCGCCGTCCAGCAGCAGCTCCGCACCATCGGCGTCCTCGTCGTCTGCGCCGTCCAGCAGCAGCTCCGCGCCGTCGGCGTCCTCGTCGTCTGCGCCGTCCAGCAGCAGCTCCGCGCCGTCGGCGTCGTCGTCGTCTGCGCCGTCCAGCAGCAGCTCCGCGCCGTTAGCGTCCTCGTCGTCTGCGCCGTCCAGCAGCAGCTCCGCGCCGTTAGCGTCCTCGTCGTCTGCGCCGTCCAGCAGCAGCTCCGCGCCGTCGGCGTCGTCGTCGTCTGCGCCGTCCAGCAGCAGCTCCGCGCCGTCGGCGTCCTCGTCGTCTGCGCCGTCCAGCAGCAGCTCCTCGCCGTCGGCGTCGTCGTCGTCTGCGCCGTCCAGCAGCAGCTCCGCGCCGTCGGCGTCGTCGTCGTCTGCGCCGTCCAGCAGCAGCTCCGCGCCGTCGGCGTCCTCGTCGTCTGCGCCGTCCAGCAGCAGCTCCGCGCCGTCGGCGTCCTCGTCGTCTGCGCCGTCCAGCAGCAGCTCCGCGCCGTCGGCGTCCTCGTCGTCTGCGCCGTCCAGCAGCAGCTCCGCGCCGTTAGCGTCGTCGTCGTCTGCGCCGTCCAGCAGCAGCTCCGCGCCGTCGGCGTCGTCGTCGTCTGCACCGTCCAGCAGCAGCTCCGCGCCGTCGGCGTCCTCGTCGTCTGCGCCGTCCAGCAGCAGCTCCGCGCCGTCAGCGTCCTCGTCGTCTGCGCCGTCCAGCAGCAGCTCCGCGCCGTCGGCGTCATCGTCGTCTGCGCCGTCCAGCAGCAGCTCCGCGCCGTCGGCGTCGTCGTCGTCTGCGCCGTCCAGCAGCAGCTCCGCGCCGTCGGCGTCCTCGTCGTCTGCGCCGTCCAGCAGCAGCTCCGCGCCGTTAGCGTCGTCGTCGTCTGCGCCGTCCAGCAGCAGCTCCGCGCCGTCAGCGTCGTCGTCGTCTGCGCCGTCCAGCAGCAGCTCCGCGCCGTCGGCGTCCTCGTCGTCTGCGCCGTCCAGCAGCAGCTCCGCGCCGTCGGCGTCGTCGTCGTCTGCGCCGTCCAGCAGCAGCTCCGCGCCGTCGGCGTCGTCGTCGTCTGCGCCGTCCAGCAGCAGCTCCGCGCCGTCGGCGTCGTCGTCGTCTGCGCCGTCCAGCAGCAGCTCCGCGCCGTCGGCGTCCTCGTCGTCTGCGCCGTCCAGCAGCAGCTCCGCGCCGTCAGCGTCCTCGTCGTCTGCGCCGTCCAGCAGCAGCTCCGCGCCGTTGGCGTCGTCGTCGTCTGCGCCGTCCAGCAGCAGCTCCGCGCCGTCGGCGTCGTCGTCGTCTGCGCCGTCCAGCAGCAGCTCCGCGCCGTCGGCGTCCTCGTCGTCTGCGCCGTCCAGCAGCAGCTCCGCGCCGTCGGCGTCCTCGTCGTCTGCGCCGTCCAGCAGCAGCTCCGCGCCGTCGGCGTCGTCGTCGTCTGCGCCGTCCAGCAGCAGCTCCGCGCCGTCGGCGTCCTCGTCGTCTGCGCCGTCCAGCAGCAGCTCCGCGCCGTCCAGCAGCAGCTCCGCGCCGTCGGCGTCGTCGTCGTCTGCGCCGTCCAGCAGCAGCTCCGCGCCGTCGGCGTCCTCGTCGTCTGCGCCGTCCAGCAGCAGCTCCGCGCCGTCGGCGTCCTCGTCGTCTGCGCCGTCCAGCAGCAGCTCCGCGCCGTCGGCGTCCTCGTCGTCTGCGCCGTCCAGCAGCAGCTCCGCGCCGTCGGCGTCCTCGTCGTCTGCGCCGTCCAGCAGCAGCTCCGCGCCGTCGGCGTCGTCGTCGTCTGCGCCGTCCAGCAGCAGCTCCGCGCCGTCGGCGTCGTCGTCGTCTGCGCCGTCCAGCAGCAGCTCCGCGCCGTCGGCGTCGTCGTCGTCTGCGCCGTCCAGCAGCAGCTCCGCGCCGTCGGCGTCGTCGTCGTCTGCGCCGTCCAGCAGCAGCTCCGCGCCGTCGGCGTCGTCGTCGTCTGCGCCGTCCAGCAGCAGCTCCGCGCCGTCGGCGTCGTCGTCGTCTGCGCCGTCCAGCAGCAGCTCCGCGCCGTCGGCGTCGTCGTCGTCTGCGCCGTCCAGCAGCAGCTCCGCGCCGTCGGCGTCGTCGTCGTCTGCGCCGTCCAGCAGCAGCTCCGCGCCGTCGGCGTCCTCGTCTGCGCCGTCCAGCAGCAGCTCCGCGCCGTCGGCGTCCTCGTCGTCTGCGCCGTCCAGCAGCAGCTCCGCGCCGTCGGCGTCGTCGTCGTCTGCGCCGTCCAGCAGCAGCTCTGCGCCGTCGGCGTCGTCGTCGTCTGCGCCGTCCAGCAGCAGCTCCGCGCCGTCGGCGTCGTCGTCGTCTGCGCCGTCCAGCAGCAGCTCCGCGCCGTCGGCGTCGTCGTCGTCTGCGCCGTCCAGCAGCAGCTCCGCGCCGTCGGCGTCGTCGTCGTCTGCGCCGTCCAGCAGCAGCTCCGCGCCGTCGGCGTCGTCGTCGTCTGCGCCGTCCAGCAGCAGCTCCGCGCCGTCAGCGTCCTCGTCGTCTGCACCGTCCAGCAGCAGCTCCGCGCCGTCGGCGTCCTCGTCGTCTGCACCGTCCAGCAGCAGCTCCGCGCCGTCGGCGTCGTCGTCGTCTGCGCCGTCCAGCAGCAGCTCCGCGCCGTCAGCGTCGTCGTCGTCTGCGCCGTCCAGCAGCAGCTCTGCGCCGTCGGCGTCGTCGTCGTCTGCGCCGTCCAGCAGCAGCTCCGCGCCGTCGGCGTCGTCGTCGTCTGCGCCGTCCAGCAGCAGCTCCGCGCCGTCAGCGTCCTCGTCGTCTGCACCGTCCAGCAGCAGCTCCGCGCCGTCGGCGTCGTCGTCGTCTGCGCCGTCCAGCAGCAGCTCCGCGCCGTCGGCGTCGTCGTCGTCTGCGCCGTCCAGCAGCAGCTCCGCGCCGTCGGCGTCGTCGTCGTCTGCGCCGTCCAGCAGCAGCTCCGCGCCGTCAGCGTCCTCGTCGTCTGCGCCGTCCAGCAGCAGCTCCGCGCCGTCGGCGTCGTCGTCGTCTGCGCCGTCCAGCAGCAGCTCCGCGCCGTCAGCGTCGTCGTCGTCTGCGCCGTCCAGCAGCAGCTCTGCGCCGTCGGCGTCGTCGTCGTCTGCGCCGTCCAGCAGCAGCTCCGCGCCGTCAGCGTCCTCGTCGTCTGCACCGTCCAGCAGCAGCTCCGCGCCGTCGGCGTCGTCGTCGTCTGCGCCGTCCAGCAGCAGCTCCGCGCCGTCGGCGTCGTCGTCGTCTGCGCCGTCCAGCAGCAGCTCCGCGCCGTCGGCGTCGTCGTCGTCTGCGCCGTCCAGCAGCAGCTCTGCGCCGTCGGCGTCCTCGTCGTCTGCGCCGTCCAGCAGCAGCTCCGCGCCGTCGGCGTCGTCGTCGTCTGCGCCGTCCAGCAGCAGCTCCGCGCCGTCGGCGTCGTCGTCGTCTGCACCGTCCAGCAGCAGCTCCGCGCCGTCGGCGTCCTCGTCGTCTGCGCCGTCCAGCAGCAGCTCCGCGCCGTCGGCGTCCTCGTCGTCTGCGCCGTCCAGCAGCAGCTCCGCGCCGTCGGCGTCCTCGTCGTCTGCGCCGTCCAGCAGCAGCTCCGCGCCGTCAGCGTCCTCGTCGTCTGCGCCGTCCAGCAGCAGCTCCGCGCCGTCGGCGTCGTCGTCGTCTGCACCGTCCAGCAGCAGCTCCGCGCCGTCGGCGTCCTCGTCGTCTGCGCCGTCCAGCAGCAGCTCCGCGCCGTCGGCGTCGTCGTCGTCTGCACCGTCCAGCAGCAGCTCCGCGCCATCGGCGTCCTCGTCGTCTGCGCCGTCCAGCAGCAGCTCCTCGCCGTCGGCGTCCTCGTCGTCTGCGCCGTCCAGCAGCAGCTCCGCGCCGTCAGCGTCGTCGTCGTCTGCGCCGTCCAGCAGCAGCTCCGCGCCGTCGGCGTCGTCGTCGTCTGCGCCGTCCAGCAGCAGCTCCGCGCCGTCCAGCAGCAGCTCCGCGCCGTCGGCGTCGTCGTCGTCTGCGCCGTCCAGCAGCAGCTCCGCGCCGTCAGCGTCGTCGTCGTCTGCGCCGTCCAGCAGCACCTCCGCGCCGTCGGCGTCGTCGTCGTCTGCGCCGTCCAGCAGCAGCTCCGCGCCGTCGGCGTCGTCGTCGTCTGCGCCGTCCAGCAGCAGCTCCGCGCCGTCGGCGTCCTCGTCGTCTGCGCCGTCCAGCAGCAGCTCCGCGCCGTCGGCGTCGTCGTCGTCTGCGCCGTCCAGCAGCAGCTCCGCGCCGTCGGCGTCGTCGTCGTCTGCGCCGTCCAGCAGCAGCTCCGCGCCGTCGGCGTCGTCGTCGTCTGCGCCGTCCAGCAGCAGCTCCGCGCCGTCGGCGTCGTCGTCGTCTGCGCCGTCCAGCAGCAGCTCCGCGCCGTCAGCGTCGTCGTCGTCTGCGCCGTCCAGCAGCAGCTCCGCGCCGTCGGCGTCGTCGTCGTCTGCGCCGTCCAGCAGCAGCTCCGCGCCGTCGGCGTCGTCGTCGTCTGCGCCGTCCAGCAGCAGCTCCGCGCCGTCGGCGTCGTCGTCGTCTGCGCCGTCCAGCAGCAGCTCCGCGCCGTCGGCGTCGTCGTCGTCTGCGCCGTCCAGCAGCAGCTCCGCGCCGTCGGCGTCCTCGTCGTCTGCGCCGTCCAGCAGCAGCTCCGCGCCGTCGGCGTCGTCGTCGTCTGCGCCGTCCAGCAGCAGCTCCGCGCCGTCGGCGTCGTCGTCGTCTGCGCCGTCCAGCAGCAGCTCCGCGCCGTCGGCGTCGTCGTCGTCTGCGCCGTCCAGCAGCAGCTCCGCGCCGTCGGCGTCGTCGTCGTCTGCGCCGTCCAGCAGCAGCTCCGCGCCGTCGGCGTCCTCGTCGTCTGCGCCGTCCAGCAGCAGCTCCGCGCCGTCGGCGTCCTCGTCGTCTGCGCCGTCCAGCAGCAGCTCCGCGCCGTCGGCGTCCTCGTCGTCTGCGCCGTCCAGCAGCAGCTCCGCGCCGTCGGCGTCCTCGTCGTCTGCGCCGTCCAGCAGCAGCTCCGCGCCGTCGGCGTCCTCGTCGTCTGCGCCGTCCAGCAGCAGCTCCGCGCCGTCGGCGTCGTCGTCGTCTGCGCCGTCCAGCAGCAGCTCCGCGCCGTCGGCGTCCTCGTCGTCTGCGCCGTCCAGCAGCAGCTCCGCGCCGTCGGCGTCCTCGTCGTCTGCGCCGTCCAGCAGCAGCTCCGCGCCGTCGGCGTCCTCGTCGTCTGCGCCGTCCAGCAGCAGCTCCGCGCCGTCAGCGTCCTCGTCGTCTGCGCCGTCCAGCAGCAGCTCCGCGCCGTCGGCGTCCTCGTCGTCTGCGCCGTCCAGCAGCAGCTCCGCGCCGTCGGCGTCCTCGTCGTCTGCGCCGTCCAGCAGCAGCTCCGCGCCGTCGGCGTCCTCGTCGTCTGCGCCGTCCAGCAGCAGCTCCGCGCCGTCGGCGTCGTCGTCGTCTGCGCCGTCCAGCAGCAGCTCCGCGCCGTCAGCGTCCTCGTCGTCTGCGCCGTCCAGCAGCAGCTCCGCGCCGTCGGCGTCCTCGTCGTCTGCGCCGTCCAGCAGCAGCTCCGCGCCGTCGGCGTCCTCGTCGTCTGCGCCGTCCAGCAGCAGCTCCGCGCCGTCGGCGTCGTCGTCGTCTGCGCCGTCCAGCAGCAGCTCCGCGCCGTCGGCGTCCTCGTCGTCTGCGCCGTCCAGCAGCAGCTCCGCGCCGTCGGCGTCGTCGTCGTCTGCGCCGTCCAGCAGCAGCTCCGCGCCGTCGGCGTCGTCGTCGTCTGCGCCGTCCAGCAGCAGCTCCGCGCCGTCGGCGTCCTCGTCGTCTGCGCCGTCTAGCAGCAGCTCCGCGCCGTCGGCGTCGTCGTCGTCTGCGCCGTCCAGCAGCAGCTCCGCACCATCGGCGTCCTCGTCGTCTGCGCCGTCCAGCAGCAGCTCTGCGCCGTCGGCGTCCTCGTCGTCTGCGCCGTCCAGCAGCAGCTCCGCGCCGTCGGCGTCCTCGTCGTCTGCACCGTCCAGCAGCAGCTCCGCGCCGTCGGCGTCCTCGTCGTCTGCGCCGTCCAGCAGCAGCTCCGCGCCGTCGGCGTCGTCGTCGTCTGCGCCGTCCAGCAGCAGCTCCGCGCCGTCGGCGTCCTCGTCGTCTGCGCCGTCCAGCAGCAGCTCCGCGCCGTCGGCGTCCTCGTCGTCTGCGCCGTCCAGCAGCAGCTCCGCGCCGTCGGCGTCCTCGTCGTCTGCGCCGTCCAGCAGCAGCTCCGCGCCGTCGGCGTCCTCGTCGTCTGCGCCGTCCAGCAGCAGCTCCGCGCCGTCGGCGTCCTCGTCGTCTGCGCCGTCCAGCAGCAGCTCCGCGCCGTCGGCGTCGTCGTCGTCTGCGCCGTCCAGCAGCAGCTCCGCGCCGTCAGCGTCCTCGTCGTCTGCGCCGTCCAGCAGCAGCTCCGCGCCGTCGGCGTCCTCGTCGTCTGCGCCGTCCAGCAGCAGCTCCGCGCCGTCAGCGTCCTCGTCGTCTGCGCCGTCCAGCAGCAGCTCCGCGCCGTCGGCGTCCTCGTCGTCTGCGCCGTCCAGCAGCAGCTCCGCGCCGTCCAGCAGCAGCTCCGCGCCGTCGGCGTCCTCGTCGTCTGCACCGTCCAGCAGCAGCTCCGCGCCGTCGGCGTCCTCGTCGTCTGCGCCGTCCAGCAGCAGCTCCGCGCCGTCCAGCAGCAGCTCCGCGCCGTCGGCGTCGTCGTCGTCTGCGCCGTCCAGCAGCAGCTCCGCGCCGTCGGCGTCGTCGTCGTCTGCGCCGTCCAGCAGCAGCTCCGCGCCGTCGGCGTCGTCGTCGTCTGCGCCGTCCAGCAGCAGCTCCGCGCCGTCGGCGTCGTCGTCGTCTGCGCCGTCCAGCAGCAGCTCCGCGCCGTCGGCGTCGTCGTCGTCTGCGCCGTCCAGCAGCAGCTCCGCGCCGTCAGCGTCCTCGTCGTCTGCGCCGTCCAGCAGCAGCTCCGCGCCGTCGGCGTCGTCGTCGTCTGCGCCGTCCAGCAGCAGCTCCGCGCCGTCAGCGTCGTCGTCGTCTGCGCCGTCCAGCAGCAGCTCTGCGCCGTCGGCGTCGTCGTCGTCTGCGCCGTCCAGCAGCAGCTCTGCGCCGTCGGCGTCGTCGTCGTCTGCGCCGTCCAGCAGCAGCTCTGCGCCGTCGGCGTCCTCGTCGTCTGCGCCGTCCAGCAGCAGCTCCGCGCCGTCAGCGTCCTCGTCGTCTGCACCGTCCAGCAGCAGCTCCGCGCCGTCGGCGTCGTCGTCGTCTGCGCCGTCCAGCAGCAGCTCCGCGCCGTCGGCGTCGTCGTCGTCTGCGCCGTCCAGCAGCAGCTCCGCGCCGTCGGCGTCGTCGTCGTCTGCGCCGTCCAGCAGCAGCTCCGCGCCGTCGGCGTCGTCGTCGTCTGCGCCGTCCAGCAGCAGCTCCGCGCCGTCGGCGTCCTCGTCGTCTGCGCCGTCCAGCAGCAGCTCCGCGCCGTCGGCGTCGTCGTCGTCTGCGCCGTCCAGCAGCAGCTCCGCGCCGTCGGCGTCGTCGTCGTCTGCGCCGTCCAGCAGCAGCTCCGCGCCGTCGGCGTCGTCGTCGTCTGCGCCGTCCAGCAGCAGCTCCGCGCCGTCGGCGTCGTCGTCGTCTGCGCCGTCCAGCAGCAGCTCCGCGCCGTCAGCGTCCTCGTCGTCTGCACCGTCCAGCAGCAGCTCCGCGCCGTCGGCGTCCTCGTCGTCTGCACCGTCCAGCAGCAGCTCCGCGCCGTCGGCGTCGTCGTCGTCTGCGCCGTCCAGCAGCAGCTCCGCGCCGTCAGCGTCGTCGTCGTCTGCGCCGTCCAGCAGCAGCTCCGCGCCGTCGGCGTCGTCGTCGTCTGCGCCGTCCAGCAGCAGCTCCGCGCCGTCGGCGTCGTCGTCGTCTGCGCCGTCCAGCAGCAGCTCTGCGCCGTCGGCGTCCTCGTCGTCTGCGCCGTCCAGCAGCAGCTCCGCGCCGTCGGCGTCGTCGTCGTCTGCGCCGTCCAGCAGCAGCTCCGCGCCGTCGGCGTCCTCGTCGTCTGCGCCGTCCAGCAGCAGCTCCGCGCCGTCGGCGTCCTCGTCGTCTGCGCCGTCCAGCAGCAGCTCCGCGCCATCGGCGTCCTCGTCGTCTGCGCCGTCCAGCAGCAGCTCCGCGCCGTCCAGCAGCAGCTCCGCGCCGTCGGCGTCGTCGTCGTCTGCGCCGTCCAGCAGCAGCTCCGCGCCGTCGGCGTCGTCGTCGTCTGCGCCGTCCAGCAGCAGCTCCGCGCCGTCGGCGTCGTCGTCGTCTGCGCCGTCCAGCAGCAGCTCCGCGCCATCGGCGTCCTCGTCGTCTGCGCCGTCCAGCAGCAGCTCCGCGCCGTCGGCGTCGTCGTCGTCTGCGCCGTCCAGCAGCAGCTCCGCGCCGTCGGCGTCCTCGTCGTCTGCGCCGTCCAGCAGCAGCTCCGCGCCGTCGGCGTCGTCGTCGTCTGCGCCGTCCAGCAGCAGCTCCGCGCCGTCGGCGTCCTCGTCGTCTGCGCCGTCCAGCAGCAGCTCCGCGCCGTCGGCGTCGTCGTCGTCTGCGCCGTCCAGCAGCAGCTCCGCGCCGTCGGCGTCGTCGTCGTCTGCGCCGTCCAGCAGCAGCTCCGCGCCGTCGGCGTCGTCGTCGTCTGCGCCGTCCAGCAGCAGCTCCGCGCCGTCGGCGTCGTCGTCGTCTGCGCCGTCCAGCAGCAGCTCCGCGCCGTCGGCGTCGTCGTCGTCTGCGCCGTCCAGCAGCAGCTCCGCACCGTCGGCGTCCTCGTCGTTCTGCGCCGTCCAGCAGCAGCTCCGCGCCGTCGGCGTCGTCGTCGTCTGCGCCGTCCAGCAGCAGCTCCGCGCCGTCGGCGTCGTCGTCGTCTGCACCGTCCAGCAGCAGCTCCGCGCCGTCAGCGTCCTCGTCGTCTGCGCCGTCCAGCAGCAGCTCCGCGCCGTCGGCGTCGTCGTCGTCTGCGCCGTCCAGCAGCAGCTCCGCACCGTCGGCGTCCTCGTCGTCTGCGCCGTCCAGCAGCAGCTCCGCGCCGTCGGCGTCGTCGTCGTCTGCGCCGTCCAGCAGCAGCTCCGCGCCGTCGGCGTCCTCGTCGTCTGCGCCGTCCAGCAGCAGCTCCGCGCCGTCGGCGTCGTCGTCGTCTGCGCCGTCCAGCAGCAGCTCCGCGCCGTCGGCGTCGTCGTCGTCTGCACCGTCCAGCAGCAGCTCCGCGCCGTCGGCGTCCTCGTCGTCTGCGCCGTCCAGCAGCAGCTCCGCACCGTCGGCGTCCTCGTCGTCTGCGCCGTCCAGCAGCAGCTCCGCGCCGTCGGCGTCGTCGTCGTCTGCGCCGTCCAGCAGCAGCTCCGCGCCGTCAGCGTCCTCGTCGTCTGCACCGTCCAGCAGCAGCTCCGCGCCGTCAGCGTCCTCGTCGTCTGCACCGTCCAGCAGCAGCTCCGCGCCGTCGGCGTCGTCGTCGTCTGCGCCGTCCAGCAGCAGCTCCGCGCCGTCGGCGTCCTCGTCGTCTGCGCCGTCCAGCAGCAGCTCCGCGCCGTCGGCGTCCTCGTCGTCTGCGCCGTCCAGCAGCAGCTCCGCGCCGTCGGCGTCCTCGTCGTCTGCGCCGTCCAGCAGCAGCTCCGCGCCGTCGGCGTCCTCGTCGTCTGCGCCGTCCAGCAGCAGCTCCGCGCCGTCGGCGTCCTCGTCGTCTGCGCCGTCCAGCAGCAGCTCCGCGCCATCGGCGTCCTCGTCGTCTGCGCCGTCCAGCAGCAGCTCCGCGCCGTCGGCGTCGTCGTCGTCTGCGCCGTCCAGCAGCAGCTCCGCGCCGTCGGCGTCCTCGTCGTCTGCGCCGTCCAGCAGCAGCTCCGCGCCGTCGGCGTCCTCGTCGTCTGCGCCGTCCAGCAGCAGCTCCGCGCCGTCGGCGTCGTCGTCGTCTGCGCCGTCCAGCAGCAGCTCCGCGCCGTCAGCGTCCTCGTCGTCTGCGCCGTCCAGCAGCAGCTCCGCGCCGTCGGCGTCCTCGTCGTCTGCGCCGTCCAGCAGCAGCTCCGCGCCGTCGGCGTCCTCGTCGTCTGCGCCGTCCAGCAGCAGCTCCGCGCCGTCGGCGTCCTCGTCGTCTGCGCCGTCCAGCAGCAGCTCCGCGCCGTCGGCGTCCTCGTCGTCTGCGCCGTCCAGCAGCAGCTCCGCGCCGTCGGCGTCGTCGTCGTCTGCACCGTCCAGCAGCAGCTCCGCGCCATCGGCTTCCTCGTCGTCTGCGCCGTCCAGCAGCAGCTCCGCGCCGTCGGCGTCCTCGTCTGCGCCGTCCAGCAGCAGCTCCGCGCCGTCGGCGTCCTCGTCGTCTGCGCCGTCCAGCAGCAGCTCCGCGCCGTCGGCGTCCTCGTCGTCTGCGCCGTCCAGCAGCAGCTCCGCGCCGTCGGCGTCCTCGTCGTCTGCACCGTCCAGCAGCAGCTCCGCGGGTTGCTATGGTGAAATTCCGTACTATAGCGGGACAGAGGTGGAGAATACTCGTATATTTTTGACGGCTGTGCGGGACAGCTTTCCAGGACTGATTCCATTGTGGGTCTGCCCGAATTTTTGTTCGTGGCCGGGTATTTATTGTGCTCGAGCTGGTGTGGTGATGGATCTCAGTGAGATGGAGTTGCATGGATCTCTTCCTTCTATCGGTGATGACTGCGATCCGTCTGAGGTCGTTGTACGTGTGATCGATATGGGTAGCACGGAGATGAGTGTTGAGGTCAGTGGCACGCTTCCTGAGAACTGGTCTGGGCTCACACGGCTGGAGAGGTTGGACCTCTCATATACTGGTGTGAGTGGCACGCTGCCGCCAGGGTGGAGCGCGCTCAGTTCGCTTGATTATCTCAATCTTGGTTACAATGACCTCTTCGGACCCCTCCCCTATTCTTGGGGGCTCTTTTTTTCGCTTCGCGAGGTGTACCTCAACGATAACTGGTTGTCGGGCAGCATTCCTTCTAGCTGGATGCATTTGGCCGGCTTCGAAGTGATGGACTTGACGAACAACCAGCTGGACGGTTCGCTGCCGAGTCTTATCGTCTCATCCCAGCGGACCTTTGGCGCAGCTGCTGCAGAATCACGCCTTGAGTGGAAGCGGCGAAGTTAAGTGATGCTTGCCCCTCGCCTCTGGAGGAAGAGGATTGCGCTAGACTCATGTAAAGACACCGCGAAGCCAACCCCCCCCAGCTGAAGCGTGTGCAAGCACATACACAGAAGCACGCACAGTGAGCCGATGCGAGCGATATGCCGGCATTCGGCCCGTGGTCGGAAACACGTACACCTCAGACACCTCTTCTCTGCGCCAACCGCCAAAGGGAAAAGGGTAGAGGATCACTCGCAGAAGTAGAAGCCGGAGAGTGGAGTGTGTGTATGTGTACTTCTGATTTTATTATTTTGGTAGATTTGTGTATATTTTTATGTGTACTAGTAGTTTCACGTGAGCGTTTTTCTGATACGTCTGTGTGTGTCGTAGTGTGCCACACTCGCCTGCACATCCACGTTCTCATTTTCCCAACGTTTTCTCATCTTATTGCTCTGTCTTTGTGACTCGCCTTCACCTCCTCCCCTTGCTTATCTTACTCGCCCTCCCTCCCCTGCCCCCTTACCTTCTGCCACTTATCTTTCCTTCTCGCTGGGCCGTTCGCATATGTGCGTGCCCCTCTTCCTTGTTTGTTTTGAACGACCAGCGTGCCGACCCTGGTGGGTGTTGCTACGCTTCTCGCACCCCGTTTCTCACATGCCGCTGCTGCTGCTCTCTCTCTCTCTGCGCCTGCTCGCTGGCCACATGGATTGTCACGGCGCCGCGTGATTGCATTGGGGGCTGCGCAACACATTGGGAAGGGTGTACCTGCGCGCAGAGGTGGCGCACACCTCACGGTGAGGCGACACAGTCTTCTCGTTTTTTCTTTTACTCATTGAGTGCTCTCAGCACGTTCATTTTGCAAGTTGGACTGACTGGCTGCACCGATGGCTGGGCGCCTGAGAGCTTCCGCTCTTGTGGGCGCACTTGGTGTCCACCTCCTCGCCTGTAGTCGCGTCTGTGTCCATCTGTGCATCTCCCTCATTTTATTTCTCGTTTTCGGCTTCACCGTCTCTCTCGGGCTGATCCTCTCTTCTGTCCGGCATCTCACTTGCCCTCCAATGCATGCCGCGCGTGTATGCGTACCTGTGCCCATGTCTCTCTGTCTCCATCTCTCTGCACGTGGCGTTGCTGGCCGAGGGAGTGTGTCTGGTGCGTTCGATGGGGGGGTCCATTCTCTGCATCACGTAAATGCGCCGCCCTCCTTCCGTCCAGTTCTCCCGCCATCGTGCGCGCTCTGCGCTGCCAGAGTCTCCTCTGTTGTCCCTTTCATGTTCTCGTGGCACTCTGAAGTGCAGGTGTGTGCGTGTTTGTGCGCGTGGCTGTGCAAAAGGGGGAATGAGGACAACGTACAGGAACGGTCCCCAAACGCCTTTGTCGTACCGCATGCTTTTCTTGGTGTGGCTGGGGTTTCCTCCGAGAGACTTTAGAAGAATGAGGGCGAAGAAGAGAATGACGTAGAGTACGACACCGAAAGATCAAATACTTCTGCACCCTAGATGATTGACATTACGCGGTCGTCTCCTACCAGCCGTGGAAGTCTCGCTGTCGAGAGCCTACAGCGGCTAACTCGCATCGGTAACCGTGCTGGGTTAGTGAGTATTTGTGAAGGGGTCGCCTGCCCACCTTTGCAAGTTCACGCTTAGTGTAGTGCTTCCCAGCTCCTGCGCACTCACTTCTCAGCACTTGTGTCGCCAAAAACTGAGTGAGCTGCTTATATCTGTGAATTGGGGTGGCGTTGTACAGTAAAAGGTCAACTCTCTCTCAGGCGCTCTCTTCTGGTGATTTGTGCTGTTCTCTACTTGCCTCCTTCACCCTTCTCTCGGCTTACACAGCCTTTTACCATTTTTGTTGGCGTCCTCTCTCTTTGTGCTGCACACAGAAACACACGCACCAGCCAACCTGCACCTCCACACGCGGCCAAGATCCTTTTGGGGTTGCTCTCCCCACTTGTCCTGGCCTTTTCCACTCCTCACAAGAGCACGCAAGCTCACTCAGTGCTGCCACACGCGGTAGGCCCAGCACACACACGCACACGAAAACAGGTAGGCAACGCGTTTGCGGTCGCGTTCCCATCATTTTTTCATTTATTTGGTGGTGGTCTTTCAGTTTTGGAATGGGTTTTCCTCCTCTCGTCACAATCTCGCGTATGCAGAGGCCACCAAGTCGTATCACTGACGCTCCGGTGCTGTCCCCCCCTTCCGTCTTTGAGCTTGCGCCTCACTGGTGCGCGCTCACCCAACCGATCCTTTTCCCCCACTCACACACTTTTGTGTCGTTCTGTTGCCTTGATGGAGTTCCTTCGCCGCTCATCCCCACCCCCTCATATTCTCCGCGATGTGCGTGTACACCCACCCACCCCATCCACTGCCCGTTTTCGTTCTTTCGCTTCGTTTGCTTTGTCGGTTGGTTCTCTCGCGCTCTTTTTTGAGGCGGCTCTTGTGTTTGTGTGCCTTTGCGTGGCATCCCCTTCCCCATCCTCCGCGGGATTGTCTGTGAAATCGTGTGACCTTCTTCATGTCTGCCGTAGTCACTCTTTCCCTGCCGTTGGTGCATCTTGCACGGCCGCGTTGGCGTTTCGAGTATCGCTACTGTTCTTATTATATTCATCATGCCAGTGCCCTTGTTTTCTTTTTTCTTTTCGGGTGTGAGGTCAGCAGTCGTGTCTCTCCATCTCGCCCTACACCTTCCCAACACCTCCAGCTGTTTCAAAGCCAGTTAAGCCTTTTGGCTCGCATGATATTTTGTCTTTTTTTTGCTTTACTCCTCTCTGGCCCACAGTGCCGGGCGAGCGAGCGAGCAAGAAGGAGACAACAATATGAAAAAAAAAAGCAGCAAAGATGCCCGTGAATTCGAGAAAACAAGCAGCTGAAGGAAAGCAGACAAGCGGCTCCGGAGTAACTCCATCAAACCGCCGAGCGCATTATACTGCTGTTAAGGTGCGTCCTGGACAGCGTACGCTGCCGACGAACTCTCGGTCGCTCTCTCTCTTTTAACCCAGCTAGTGAGTGCACCATCCCCTGCAGCTATATATGTACGCATGCTTATGCCTTTGTCGTAGCGCACTTTTTGGGGGCATAACGGTGCCACGTGATCGGAGGGAAGAGAGGATCAAGTTTTATTAGCGCAGTGCAAGCGCTACCTGTGTTTTATCTCTTAGTGCTTCTTTTGATCTCCGTATTCCTTTGAGAAGGGGCCCTAGTGACATCATGGCCCGCACCCCACCCACCCCCTCTCTCTCTGCTTTTCGTGTTTCTTTTCTATTCGACTTGGAGAACTCTTGAGCCTCGCTCTTTGTTGTGTCGTTGTCTGCTCTGCCACTCATCACATTATCCTTTTTTTTTCTGCTCGCTGTCTTGCTGATCTTTCTGCGCTCGACATTTTTTTTCGCCCCTACGCAGTGCTGCCAAAAGACATCCGGCCAACTCAAAGTGAGCAGAACAAAGAGAGAGAGTGACGAAACGAAAAAAAGTGGCCGTGGACCCCTCATTCTTGTTTCCGTTTTACCGCAGGCTCTTGCGCGCGTTGTAGTAGGCCAAGACTGTGCGCTTTCCTCTGCAGCGGTTCGCCATTCTCTTCGGTCCTCCACTCTCTCCCGCCTTCTTGCCCCACCTCACGTCCCTTCCTTGTGTGGGGGGGGGGCTCGGTCTCACCATTTTCGTTGCTGCCGCAATGAGCACTTCTATCACCCGCGCTTCCCCTGTGCTCCTCTCCTCCCAGCATCTATCTTCTTGCCGTTGTCTCTTTGACTTTGCACATCCATATTCGCTGAGAGAACATAACGTGTGCACCGCGACCACCATACGCGGACAGAAGAGTGCATCTATGCGTTGTGGTTGTCTTGTGCTCACCTCATCGGCTTGCCCTCCTGATCTTTCCGTCGCTCCGTGGTTTTGCTTACCCTGCAGCCCGTTTTTCTCATCCTTGAGAGACCCCAGCACCTGCCCAACCCTTAGCGCGTCTCACCTCCCCCCTCCTTCCCTTCTCTTCCACGCTCGCTTTTGACTCCTGCGTCTCATCCTCTTCCGACTCGCTGAAGGAACTCGCCGTCGCATAGCTGTCTCTGACCTCCCACGATCTACCACCACTTCTTAGGCACCCGCTTCACGTTATTTCCTTCTCCGTCGGCTACCTTCTGGAAGGATGACATTCAGTGCTTGCTGACGCGTGCAGGTGCTTTCAGAGAAGCGGAGACGCGCACCTTTCCTCTGTTGTTGTTCGCCACTACTGCATACTCGAATTTGAAGGAAGACGCATAGCGCAGGGCTGTGCTGCCGCTTTTTTGTTGCTGTGCTTCGTCGTGTTCGGAAATGGAGGAGGTAGCGTCAGCACCACCACACAGACAGACAGGGGCGAAGGAAGAAGGCAAGTTAAGGATGGCGTGGAACGGGGGAAGGAGACGCGTAGTTCTCGCGCCAAAACAAAGCGTTGCAAGCTGAAGAAGAGTGGCATCGTAATAAGCCACACCGTTAGTTCTCCCGCTTCCGGTTGATTCAGTCGCACGTGCTGTTTTGGACGTGCCTCTCTCTCACGTTGTCTGCGGCATTTTTGGCCCTTTTTTGTTTCGCTGCTCGCTATATCGTACAGCGCCGCTTACGGCCCCCATGCATTCAAAAGTGTTTCCTCTCATCCCCAGCGCGGGCCTCGCCCACCTTGCCCGTGACGGCACAAGGTCTGCACCCGAAACGAGTCCATCGGCGGGGACGAGATGTCAACGGACAGACGAGAGCCGTCAAATGAGACAAAAGGAGGTGCAACCAAAGGAGGAGCAAAGAATCGAGAAAAGAATGTGCACACGTCTCCGAGGATGGGTGTATGCCTTTCCCTCCGCACGGTCTCCTGCATCCCTACTTGCGCACCGACGAGAAACGCCTCCTCTCTCTTCTCCCTCTTCATCGTTGCGCCCCCTCCCCTTCCCCACGCCCCTTACTCACCCTCATTTCTTCCACTTCCTGTTGGTGCCACGCCGCTCCTCTGCCTGCCTCACCTTGAAACACGATTGCCCGTGCATACACCCAATCACCTAACGGCCCACCTCGACGCGCGCACCCTCGTCAACATCAGATCCTTCTTTTTTCTATAAAAAATAAAAAAAGGAAGTACAGAAGAGACGGAACAACAGAGGAATAACTTTTAAAGCGCTCATACGAGGGCAACGAACCTCCCTTCCCACCCCACCCCTTGCAGCGTTCTCCATTCTGCCCCTCTTCACTCTTGCCGAACACGAAAGGAACTTAGACAGATTTGGTGGCTGGAAGCTGTGCAGAAGGGTGCTGCCACTCACACCTGCGAGAGGGAAAAGGGAAGAGAAGACGCGCTTCTGTGAAAAAGCGAGCAACACGCAGAGCCACCTGGCCGTTGCCACTGCTGCTGCTTGTCCTATCTAGCCACCCCGCTGCTCCTTCCTTGCCCCTCCATCAGCCCTCAACTCCGCGTACGTTTAGAATTAACCGCTTCCCATCCCCTGGCTTTTTTTTCACATATCACCGCCGTTCCGATTCTTTGTTTGTCATTTCATTTTTTTTTTAATTGGCAACTCTTACTCTGCCCAATATCATCCTCTGCTCATCTTCCGCCCTCCCCCTTCTCGCCGCGCATCTCTCTCTCTCTTTCTTATTCGTTGATTTATACGCGCGCACACACACGCTCGTCTTTTTTTTCTCGCTTCTGCTCTTTTTTTTTCATTGTGCGGGTGTTCTGTCTTTGCGTACTCCTTTCAGTCTAGGCCCGACGTCTGTTAAGTGAGTTTTCACCCCCGTGTGTGTGTGTCGTGATCATAATTTCCTCTTTCTTTTTTTTCTTCTCGCTGTCTCGTCAGCTGCACCCAGAGGCGTCTCACGTACTTCTTTTTTCTTGTGCCTCATCTTGTCGGCTTAGCTTGAGAGCGAAAAGCATCCTCGCTTGTGTGCATCTTCGTCTCTCTGTGTTCTTGTCGCGTGCGTGTATGTGTGGGCTTGTGGCTCGTTAATTTCTTGTTTGTGTCTCGCATCGCCTCCTTTCATCGCGTGTGTGCGTGCTCCGCTCTTATTTCCTTCTCCGAGTTCTCTCGTGTGTTTCGTTGCGTTTCCAGTGGCGCTTCTCTCGCCTACACACATATACACATATATTTTGTATTGCCCGCGACCGCGACGGTGTGCTTGGGGCGAGTGCAGCCAGCGTCTAGGTAAGTCGAGAACGCAGAAACCGACGGGGAACGACCGAGGAGAAACTCAAGAAACGAAGCCGAGTCAATAGTCTGACGGTTGTAGAGAAAAAGAGGCAGCGTAGTACGAAGAGACGCAGACGAAGAGACAGCCAGTCAAGTTAGAGGGCACATTGTCATTAACGTGCACGTGCCCAGTCAGGTCTCTCATCGGCTTACGCACCCATTCATCCGTTCGTAAAGGTACACGCACCTACCCACCTCACCTCCCCACGTAAAGTCATCTTTTCTTATGTTTGTTCGCTTCTGTCGCCTGCCGCCCTCCCCCTCCCCCTCCCGTGGCATTCGTACCTTTTTCGACTTTCTTGTTTCTGTTCGTCCCTCTCCCTGTGCGCGTGTGTGCTGTGTTGTGTTGGGTTGGATTTGCGTGGTACCGTCGTAACTTGTCCTCTTGTTTCTCTGGATTTTTTTTCTCGGCTCCTCGTCATTCTAAGAGTGGCCCCTCTCCTCTCTTCTTTTTTTTTATCGCTTCTCTTTACTTTTTCTGATCCTTCGAAGTACGCGCTCTTGTTGGCATTGTCTCTGTTTCCGCGTCTCTCCTCCCCTCCCCCCCCCGCCCACCCGCCGCCCCACCCAAACACGCTCCTCCTCCTCCTGCTTTCTTAGCTTGTGTTCGCGCGTTTGTCTCTGGTAGGGTTTGCCACTTCGGTTCGTTGTTGTCCGTCTTTGTCGGGCGTTGCGTGTGTGCGTGTATGTGCGAGCGAATCAGTGCTGCAAAGAAAAAAACGAAGAAGAAGCGTTTGATAGAGGCCTTCATCTTCGATTTAGCCCCACCCCACCCCACCCACCCACCCACCCGCCCCCGTGACACTCGAAATCACAGCAGCGAAAAAAAAAAGGAACGAGAGCGAGAAGAGTGTCCGAAGCATACACGCGTGCAAACACAAGGGCCGCATCCCGCTCTCCTCTCCTCCTCCCTCCGGCAATCAAGGCAATCGGAAAAAAAAAGTAAGACGCAACTTACCTCCGCGAAGGGTGCAACTTTCTTTGTGTTTCTTACTCCTATTTAGAGCATTGTTGTTAACTTGTTTGGTCTTCGTAGCGGCCCCTCTCCCCTCTCTCCTCCTCCACGCCTTTTTCTCTTGATCTCTCACGTATGCTCTAGGAGCAACCCTCCATCCTACCCTGCCCCAATTTCCTTCCCTTCCCTTCTTCGTCTTCGAACCCTGCACACGCGGAGTGCAGGTTGGTGTCTCCGTTTTCTGTTCAGCTCTTTTTGGCCTGTGTTCATTGCAACCAAATACCACCTTTACTGCGCTCCCCACACGTTTCCCACCACCACCTTTCGAGTGCTTCGCTCGCACTACAACATTGTACTTTTTTTGCCTGCCTGCGTGGTTATCTTTCTCTCGTTTCACTCTTTTTCGTTCACGCCTTCTCTTCCGCACATCCCTCTCCTGTTCTCTCTCTGCCCCCCCCCCTTCCCCTCCCCTGCTTCGACGAACGACGCACCTCATACACGTCTCCATAGTTGTGCTAGTTGTTGCTCTCTTTTTCTGTGTTGCTTTCTATTCCCGCTTTCATCTTACTTTTTTTTATTTTGGCTTTGGTTCTCCTAGCTGTTCATTGCCCGCCCCCCGCCCCTCCTCTCCTCTCCTCTTTTTTGCTCAGCGGAAGAGTTATCCTGTTTTATTATTATTATTTCCCTCCCACTCACTCCCCCCTTTCCCTTCCTCTGTGCGTGTGTGTGTGTGTGCAGGGTTCATGCTTGTGTGGAGTGTCTGCACCTCGTCTCCGTGCAACCCCTCTTCTTGTGTCCCCCCCTCCACCCCCGTCCCGGGACCACTGCAGGAGCACCACTGATTTTCTTTTTTTTGTTTGGAGACGCTTAATTTGTTGTTGCTTGCTTCTTTTTGTTTCGCCTTCAAGAGGTCTTCGCACTTCCCACGAACTTTTTTCATAAAAAAAACTTAAAACGAATTTCATCGGCAACGCTCGTACAAGCGGCAGCAAAACAAATCACTGGTAGGCGAACGAGTAGACACACACACACACACTCACACGCACAAACGTAGCGGTTCCTCTTTATTCAGACATCCACAACAGCTCAAAGAGCGATTTCCGCATTCAAGGAGGCGCGCTTGTGAATTGCGGCTTTTTTCTTTCTGATTTTCTTGGTTGTTGGAGCTTTTCAGAGTCGCTATCAGAAGCGTTTTAGGATCATGACGCTCCAGCACCTCCTCGCTCAAGGGGCGCGTCGCACGCCGAAGCGGCAATGGCACCCTGCGGTGCCCGGGCTGATGATAGTAGCCGTTACTGTTCTGGCTAGCTTCGTTAGCGGTGTCACAGCAGCACCCCCACCCATTATGGGTGGGAAACCTGCCGTCCTCATAGAGAAGGTAGTCGACTGCACCGGGCGTGACACCATCCCGTTTTATACAGTCGAACAGCAGGCGAACACGTTGGCGTTCCTGGCTGAGTTCCCCTACACTATCGCCGCTCTCAGCAAGACGTGGGTGTGCCGTAACTTCTGCGAGTGGGATGGCGTGCATTGCACTGCGGAGGGTGTTGAGGTGCGCCTTGGTTCACGACAACTTGTCGGCCGGCTGCCAGAGGTGCCCACGGCCGTAGATGTCGAGCAGGTGATGGTAACGCGCTTCGCTGTCGAGGGCGAAGGCGATGGCATCAAGAGTCAGCTGCCAGAGAGCTGGAGGAAACTCGAGCAGCTCAAGTCTCTGGAGCTCAGTCTAGACTACAGATCGTCTGCCTCGAAATCATCTGAAGTCCAGAATACCGTCCGCACGGTGAGAACTATTACTGGCACCGCCAGTAGAACGGAACTGGACAGGTGCTTCATTCCCCGCAACGCGGAAAACGTGTCACTCTACAGCAACCGCATGAGTGGAACCCTTCCACCTCATCTGCCCATCTGTAATCCGAAGATGAAGTACCTTTACCTCCATAATAACACCGGTCTCGAAGGAACCATCCCGAAAGAATGGGGGAGCTGGACTAGTCTCCAAATTATCAATATTGAGCTCACAAACTTGTGCGGCTGCCCTCCAAAGGAGTGGGCTACCTTCAACCCCTCAGTCATAGTTCTAGCGGAGGACAGAATAACCAACCCAGATCTCTGCAAGGTAAGCTGCAAGGACAGCAGCAGCAGCAGCAGCAGCAGCAGCCGTGAGCTGGAGTGTGATGGCCCCATTCCGTTTTACACACCAACTCAGCAAGCGCACACGCGGAACTTCCTTGAGGCGTTCAAGTACACAATTACAGACTTGCAGCCTCTGTGGACGTGCACGAACTTCTGTGTCTGGGAGTATGTGCACTGCACGCCTGCGGGTGTGGCAGTGGAGATCACTGGAACAGAGTTTTTCGGTTCTGTTCCGGAGGTGCCTGCCGATGTGAACCCGTCGGAGGTGGTGGTAAGCAAGCTTGATTTCAGTCATAGCGGGTGGGTGGAGGGCGAGTATCCCAGTAGCTGGGCTTTACTGACGTCCCTGCAGAACGTATCCTTTGCATACACTTCGATGTGGGGAACGCTGCCTTCCCACTGGAGTTCCATGTCCGCGCTGAAGTACCTCGATTTAAGCTTCACGTGGACAGACGGTAGGTTTCCCGAGAGCTGGAGCCGCTTAGCGAACCTGGAGGTGCTCCGACTGGTGCACCTCACAATTCCCGATCGCCTGCCGGCCTCGTGGAGCAGCATGAGCGCGTTGCGGGAGCTCGACCTCGACAGCACCAGCACCTCCGGCACCCTACCCCCCTCATGGGGCGCCCTCAAGAACCTAGAGAAGCTCTCCCTGTCCAACAACAACATTGACGCAATCTTACCAGCAGAGTGGAGCTCGCTAACGCGGCTGCGAATCCTGCATCTGCATCATAACCAGCTTTCCGGGTCCATCCCGGAAATCTACAATGCTATGTCCACCCTCACCCGCGTCAGCCTGGAGATCAACCGATTCTGCGGCTGCCTCCCAAGCACGTGGGCCGCAAAGAACGGTGTGTCTATGACGATCACCGCTCAAACGGAGCTACTCGCTCCTGCCTGCGCGACAGAAAACGCTTGCAAACCAGAGACTGAATTCAGCAGCAGCTCTGCGCCGTCGGCGTCGTCGTCTGCGCCGTCCAGCAGCAGCTCCGCGCCGTCGGCGTCCTCGTCGTCTGCGCCGTCCAGCAGCAGCTCCGCACCGTCGGCGTCCTCGTCGTCTGCGCCGTCCAGCAGCAGCTCCGCGCCGTCAGTGTCCTCGTCGTCTGCGCCGTCCAGCAGCAGCTCCGCGCCGTCAGCGTCCTCGTCGTCTGCGCCGTCCAGCAGCAGCTCCGTGCCGTCAGCGTCGTCGTCGTCTGCGCCGTCCAGCAGCAGCTCCGCGCCGTCGGCGTCGTCGTCGTCTGCGCCGTCCAGCAGCAGCTCCGCGCCGTCGGCGTCCTCGTCGTCTGCGCCGTCCAGCAGCAGCTCCACACCGTCGGCGTCCTCGTCGTCTGCGCCGTCCAGCAGCAGCTCCGCGCCGTCAGCGTCCTCGTCGTCTGCGCCGTCCAGCAGCAGCTCCGCGCCGTCGGCGTCCTCGTCGTCTGCGCCGTCCAGCAGCAGCTCCGCGCCGTCGGCGTCGTCGTCGTCTGCGCCGTCCAGCAGCAGCTCCGCGCCGTCGGCGTCGTCGTCGTCTGCGCCGTCCAGCAGCAGCTCCGCGCCGTCGGCGTCCTCGTCGTCTGCGCCGTCCAGCAGCAGCTCCGCGCCGTCGGCGTCCTCGTCGTCTGCGCCGTCCAGCAGCAGCTCCGCGCCGTCGGCGTCGTCGTCGTCTGCGCCGTCCAGCAGCAGCTCCGCGCCGTCGGCGTCGTCGTCGTCTGCGCCGTCCAGCAGCAGCTCCGCGCCGTCGGCGTCCTCGTCGTCTGCGCCGTCCAGCAGCAGCTCCGCGCCGTCGGCGTCCTCGTCGTCTGCGCCGTCCAGCAGCAGCTCCGCGCCGTCGGCGTCCTCGTCGTCTGCGCCGTCCAGCAGCAGCTCCGCGCCGTCGGCGTCCTCGTCGTCTGCGCCGTCCAGCAGCAGCTCCACACCGTCGGCGTCCTCGTCGTCTGCGCCGTCCAGCAGCAGCTCCGCGCCGTCGGCGTCGTCGTCGTCTGCGCCGTCCAGCAGCAGCTCCGCGCCGTCGGCGTCGTCGTCGTCTGCACCGTCCAGCAGCAGCTCCGCGCCGTCAGCGTCCTCGTCGTCTGCGCCGTCCAGCAGCAGCTCCGCGCCGTCGGCGTCGTCGTCGTCTGCACCGTCCAGCAGCAGCTCCGCGCCGTCAGCGTCCTCGTCGTCTGCACCGTCCAGCAGCAGCTCCGCGCCGTCGGCGTCCTCGTCGTCTGCGCCGTCCAGCAGCAGCTCCGCGCCGTCGGCGTCGTCGTCGTCTGCGCCGTCCAGCAGCAGCTCCGCGCCGTCGGCGTCCTCGTCGTCTGCGCCGTCCAGCAGCAGCTCCGCGCCGTCGGCGTCCTCGTCGTCTGCGCCGTCCAGCAGCAGCTCCGCGCCGTCGGCGTCCTCGTCGTCTGCGCCGTCCAGCAGCAGCTCCGCGCCGTCGGCGTCCTCGTCGTCTGCGCCGTCCAGCAGCAGCTCCGCGCCGTCGGCGTCGTCGTCGTCTGCGCCGTCCAGCAGCAGCTCCGCGCCGTCGGCGTCGTCGTCGTCTGCGCCGTCCAGCAGCAGCTCCGCGCCGTCGGCGTCGTCGTCGTCTGCGCCGTCCAGCAGCAGCTCCGCGCCGTCGGCGTCGTCGTCGTCTGCACCGTCCAGCAGCAGCTCCGCGCCGTCGGCGTCGTCGTCGTCTGCGCCGTCCAGCAGCAGCTCCGCGCCGTCGGCGTCGTCGTCGTCTGCGCCGTCCAGCAGCAGCTCCGCGCCGTCGGCGTCCTCGTCGTCTGCGCCGTCCAGCAGCAGCTCCGCGCCATCGCCGTCGTCGTCGTCTGCGCCGTCCAGCAGCAGCTCCGCGCCGTCGGCGTCCTCGTCGTCTGCGCCGTCCAGCAGCAGCTCCGCGCCGTCGGCGTCCTCGTCGTCTGCGCCGTCCAGCAGCAGCTCCGCGCCGTCCAGCAGCAGCTCCGCGCCATCGCCGTCGTCGTCGTCTGCGCCGTCCAGCAGCAGCTCCGCGCCGTCGGCGTCCTCGTCGTCTGCGCCGTCCAGCAGCAGCTCTGCGCCGTCGGCGTCGTCGTCGTCTGCGCCGTCCAGCAGCAGCTCCGCGCCGTCCAGCAGCAGCTCCGCGCCGTCGGCGTCGTCGTCGTCTGCACCGTCCAGCAGCAGCTCCGCGCCGTCGGCGTCCTCGTCGTCTGCACCGTCCAGCAGCAGCTCCGCGCCGTCGGCGTCCTCGTCGTCTGCACCGTCCAGCAGCAGCTCTGCGCCGTCGGCGTCGTCGTCGTCTGCGCCGTCCAGCAGCAGCTCCGCGCCGTCGGCGTCGTCGTCGTCTGCGCCGTCCAGCAGCAGCTCCGCGCCGTCGGCGTCCTCGTCGTCTGCGCCGTCCAGCAGCAGCTCCGCGCCGTCGGCGTCGTCGTCGTCTGCGCCGTCCAGCAGCAGCTCCGCGCCGTCGGCGTCGTCGTCGTCTGCGCCGTCCAGCAGCAGCTCCGCGCCGTCGGCGTCCTCGTCGTCTGCGCCGTCCAGCAGCAGCTCCGCGCCGTCGGCGTCCTCGTCGTCTGCGCCGTCCAGCAGCAGCTCCGCGCCGTCGGCGTCGTCGTCGTCTGCGCCGTCCAGCAGCAGCTCCGCGCCGTCGGCGTCGTCGTCGTCTGCGCCGTCCAGCAGCAGCTCCGCGCCGTCGGCGTCGTCGTCGTCTGCGCCGTCCAGCAGCAGCTCCGCGCCGTCGGCGTCGTCGTCGTCTGCGCCGTCCAGCAGCAGCTCCGCGCCGTCGTCGTCCTCGTCGTCTGCGCCGTCCAGCAGCAGCTCCGCGCCGTCGGCGTCGTCGTCGTCTGCGCCGTCCAGCAGCAGCTCCGCGCCGTCGGCGTCGTCGTCGTCTGCGCCGTCCAGCAGCAGCTCTGCGCCGTCGGCGTCGTCGTCGTCTGCGCCGTCCAGCAGCAGCTCCGCACCATCGGCGTCCTCGTCGTCTGCGCCGTCCAGCAGCAGCTCCGCGCCGTCGGCGTCGTCGTCGTCTGCGCCGTCCAGCAGCAGCTCCGCGCCGTCAGCGTCGTCGTCGTCTGCGCCGTCCAGCAGCAGCTCCGCACCGTCGGCGTCCTCGTCGTCTGCGCCGTCCAGCAGCAGCTCCGCGCCGTCGGCGTCCTCGTCGTCTGCACCGTCCAGCAGCAGCTCCGCGCCGTCGGCGTCCTCGTCGTCTGCACCGTCCAGCAGCAGCTCCGCGCCGTCGGCGTCGTCGTCGTCTGCGCCGTCCAGCAGCAGCTCCGCGCCGTCGGCGTCGTCGTCGTCTGCGCCGTCCAGCAGCAGCTCCGCGCCGTCGGCGTCGTCGTCGTCTGCACCGTCCAGCAGCAGCTCCGCGCCGTCGGCGTCCTCGTCGTCTGCACCGTCCAGCAGCAGCTCCGCGCCGTCGGCGTCATCGTCGTCTGCGCCGTCCAGCAGCAGCTCCGCGCCGTCGGCGTCGTCGTCGTCTGCGCCGTCCAGCAGCAGCTCCGCGCCGTCGGCGTCCTCGTCGTCTGCGCCGTCCAGCAGCAGCTCCGCGCCGTCGGCGTCCTCGTCGTCTGCGCCGTCCAGCAGCAGCTCCGCGCACGTCGGGGGTCGTCGATCGATCATGCGACCGTCCAGACAGCAGCTCCGCGCCGTCGGCGTCCTCGTCGTCTGCGCCGTCCAGCAGCAGCTCCGACGCCGTCAGCGTCCTCGTCGTCTGCGCCGTCCAGCAGCAGCTCCGCGCCGTCGGCGTCGTCGTCGTCTGCGCCGTCCAGCAGCAGCTCCGCGCCGTCAGCGTCGTCGTCGTCTGCGCCGTCCAGCAGCAGCTCCGCGCCGTCAGCGTCGTCGTCGTCTGCACCGTCCAGCAGCAGCTCCGCGCCGTCGGCGTCATCGTCGTCTGCGCCGTCCAGCAGCAGCTCCGCGCCGTCGGCGTCGTCGTCGTCTGCGCCGTCCAGCAGCAGCTCCGCGCCGTCGGCGTCCTCGTCGTCTGCGCCGTCCAGCAGCAGCTCCGCGCCGTCAGCGTCGTCGTCGTCTGCGCCGTCCAGCAGCAGCTCCGCGCCGTCGGCGTCGTCGTCGTCTGCGCCGTCCAGCAGCAGCTCCGCGCCGTCGGCGTCCTCGTCGTCTGCGCCGTCCAGCAGCAGCTCCGCGCCGTCGGCGTCGTCGTCGTCTGCGCCGTCCAGCAGCAGCTCCGCGCCGTCGGCGTCCTCGTCGTCTGCGCCGTCCAGCAGCAGCTCCGCGCCGTCGGCGTCCTCGTCGTCTGCGCCGTCCAGCAGCAGCTCCGCGCCGTCGGCGTCGTCGTCGTCTGCGCCGTCCAGCAGCAGCTCCGCGCCGTCGGCGTCCTCGTCGTCTGCGCCGTCCAGCAGCAGCTCCGCGCCGTCGGCGTCGTCGTCGTCTGCGCCGTCCAGCAGCAGCTCCGCGCCGTCGGCGTCCTCGTCGTCTGCGCCGTCCAGCAGCAGCTCCGCGCCGTCGGCGTCCTCGTCGTCTGCGCCGTCCAGCAGCAGCTCCGCGCCGTCGGCGTCGTCGTCGTCTGCGCCGTCCAGCAGCAGCTCCGCGCCGTCGGCGTCCTCGTCGTCTGCGCCGTCCAGCAGCAGCTCCGCGCCGTCGGCGTCCTCGTCGTCTGCGCCGTCCAGCAGCAGCTCCGCGCCGTCGGCGTCCTCGTCGTCTGCGCCGTCCAGCAGCAGCTCCGCGCCGTCGGCGTCCTCGTCGTCTGCGCCGTCCAGCAGCAGCTCCGCGCCGTCGGCGTCCTCGTCGTCTGCGCCGTCCAGCAGCAGCTCCGCGCCGTCGGCGTCGTCGTCGTCTGCGCCGTCCAGCAGCAGCTCCGCGCCGTCGGCGTCGTCGTCGTCTGCGCCGTCCAGCAGCAGCTCCGCGCCGTCGGCGTCGTCGTCGTCTGCGCCGTCCAGCAGCAGCTCCGCGCCGTCGGCGTCCTCGTCGTCTGCGCCGTCCAGCAGCAGCTCTGCGCCGTCGGCGTCGTCGTCGTCTGCGCCGTCCAGCAGCAGCTCCGCGCCGTCGGCGTCGTCGTCGTCTGCGCCGTCCAGCAGCAGCTCTGCGCCGTCGGCGTCCTCGTCGTCTGCGCCGTCCAGCAGCAGCTCCGCGCCGTCGGCGTCGTCGTCGTCTGCGCCGTCCAGCAGCAGCTCCGCGCCGTCCAGCAGCAGCTCCGCGCCGTCGGCGTCCTCGTCGTCTGCGCCGTCCAGCAGCAGCTCCGCGCCGTCAGCGTCGTCGTCGTCTGCGCCGTCCAGCAGCAGCTCCGCGCCGTCAGCGTCGTCGTCGTCTGCGCCGTCCAGCAGCAGCTCCGCGCCGTCGGCGTCCTCGTCGTCTGCGCCGTCCAGCAGCAGCTCCGCGCCGTCGGCGTCCTCGTCGTCTGCGCCGTCCAGCAGCAGCTCCGCGCCGTCGGCGTCGTCGTCGTCTGCGCCGTCCAGCAGCAGCTCCGCGCCGTCGGCGTCCTCGTCGTCTGCGCCGTCCAGCAGCAGCTCCGCGCCGTCGGCGTCCTCGTCGTCTGCGCCGTCCAGCAGCAGCTCCGCGCCGTCGGCGTCGTCGTCGTCTGCGCCGTCCAGCAGCAGCTCCGCGCCGTCGGCGTCGTCGTCGTCTGCGCCGTCCAGCAGCAGCTCCGCGCCGTCGGCGTCGTCGTCGTCTGCGCCGTCAGCAGCGTCCTCGTCGTCTGCGCCGTCCAGCAGCAGCTCCGCGCAGCAGCGTCCTCGCCGTCTGCGCCGTCCACAGCAGTCCGCGCCGTCCAGCAGCAGCTCCGCGCCGTCGGCGTCGTCGTCGTCTGCGCCGTCCAGCAGCAGCTCTGCGCCGTCGGCGTCGTCGTCGTCTGCGCCGTCCAGCAGCAGCTCCGCGCCGTCGGCGTCGTCGTCGTCTGCGCCGTCCAGCAGCAGCTCTGCGCCGTCGGCGTCCTCGTCGTCTGCGCCGTCCAGCAGCAGCTCCGCGCCGTCGGCGTCGTCGTCGTCTGCGCCGTCCAGCAGCAGCTCCGCGCCGTCGGCGTCGTCGTCGTCTGCGCCGTCCAGCAGCAGCTCTGCGCCGTCCAGCAGCAGCTCCGCGCCATCGCCGTCGTCGTCGTCTGCGCCGTCCAGCAGCAGCTCCGCGCCGTCGGCGTCGTCGTCGTCTGCGCCGTCCAGCAGCAGCTCCGCGCCGTCGGCGTCGTCGTCGTCTGCGCCGTCCAGCAGCAGCTCCGCGCCGTCGGCGTCGTCGTCGTCTGCGCCGTCCAGCAGCAGCTCCGCGCCGTCGGCGTCGTCGTCGTCTGCGCCGTCCAGCAGCAGCTCCGCGCCGTCGGCGTCCTCGTCGTCTGCGCCGTCCAGCAGCAGCTCCGCGCCGTCAGCGTCCTCGTCGTCTGCGCCGTCCAGCAGCAGCTCCGCGCCATCTGCGTCGTCTGCACCGTCCAGCAGCAGCTCCGCGCCGTCGGCGTCGTCGTCGTCTGCGCCGTCCAGCAGCAGCTCCGCGCCGTCGGCGTCCTCGTCGTCTGCGCCGTCCAGCAGCAGCTCCGCGCCGTCAGCGTCCTCGTCGTCTGCGCCGTCCAGCAGCAGCTCCGCGCCGTCGGCGTCCTCGTCGTCTGCGCCGTCCAGCAGCAGCTCCGCGCCGTCGGCGTCCTCGTCGTCTGCGCCGTCCAGCAGCAGCTCCGCGCCGTCAGCGTCCTCGTCGTCTGCGCCGTCCAGCAGCAGCTCCGCGCCGTCAGCGTCCTCGTCGTCTGCACCGTCCAGCAGCAGCTCCGCGCCATCTGCGTCGTCTGCACCGTCCAGCAGCAGCTCCGCGCCGTCGGCGTCGTCGTCGTCTGCGCCGTCCAGCAGCAGCTCCGCGCCGTCGGCGTCCTCGTCGTCTGCGCCGTCCAGCAGCAGCTCCGCGCCGTCGGCGTCGTCGTCGTCTGCGCCGTCCAGCAGCAGCTCCGCGCCGTCGGCGTCCTCGTCGTCTGCGCCGTCCAGCAGCAGCTCCGCGCCGTCGGCGTCCTCGTCGTCTGCGCCGTCCAGCAGCAGCTCCGCGCCGTCGGCGTCGTCGTCGTCTGCGCCGTCCAGCAGCAGCTCCGCGCCGTCGGCGTCCTCGTCGTCTGCGCCGTCCAGCAGCAGCTCCGCGCCGTCGGCGTCCTCGTCGTCTGCGCCGTCCAGCAGCAGCTCCGCACCGTCGGCGTCCTCGTCGTCTGCGCCGTCCAGCAGCAGCTCCGCGCCGTCGGCGTCCTCGTCGTCTGCGCCGTCCAGCAGCAGCTCCGCGCCGTCGGCGTCGTCGTCTGCGCCGTCCAGCAGCAGCTCCGCGCCGTCGGCGTCGTCGTCGTCTGCACCGTCCAGCAGCAGCTCCGCGCCGTCGGCGTCCTCGTCGTCTGCACCGTCCAGCAGCAGCTCCGCGCCGTCGGCGTCGTCGTCGTCTGCACCGTCCAGCAGCAGCTCCGCGCCGTCGGCGTCCTCGTCGTCTGCGCCGTCCAGCAGCAGCTCCGCGCCGTCGGCGTCGTCGTCGTCTGCGCCGTCCAGCAGCAGCTCCGCGCCGTCGGCGTCCTCGTCGTCTGCGCCGTCCAGCAGCAGCTCCGCGCCGTCGGCGTCGTCGTCGTCTGCGCCGTCCAGCAGCAGCTCCGCGCCGTCGGCGTCGTCGTCGTCTGCGCCGTCCAGCAGCAGCTCCGCGCCGTCGGCGTCCTCGTCGTCTGCGCCGTCCAGCAGCAGCTCCGCGCCGTCGGCGTCGTCGTCGTCTGCGCCGTCCAGCAGCAGCTCCGCGCCGTCGGCGTCCTCGTCGTCTGCGCCGTCCAGCAGCAGCTCCGCGCCGTCGGCGTCCTCGTCGTCTGCGCCGTCCAGCAGCAGCTCCGCGCCGTCGGCGTCGTCGTCGTCTGCGCCGTCCAGCAGCAGCTCCGCGCCGTCGGCGTCGTCGTCGTCTGCGCCGTCCAGCAGCAGCTCCGCGCCGTCGGCGTCCTCGTCGTCTGCGCCGTCCAGCAGCAGCTCCGCGCCGTCGGCGTCGTCGTCGTCTGCGCCGTCCAGCAGCAGCTCCGCGCCGTCGGCGTCCTCGTCGTCTGCGCCGTCCAGCAGCAGCTCCGCGCCGTCGGCGTCGTCGTCGTCTGCGCCGTCCAGCAGCAGCTCCGCGCCGTCAGCGTCGTCGTCGTCTGCGCCGTCCAGCAGCAGCTCCGCGCCGTCGGCGTCCTCGTCGTCTGCGCCGTCCAGCAGCAGCTCCGCGCCGTCGGCGTCGTCGTCGTCTGCGCCGTCCAGCAGCAGCTCCGCGCCGTCGGCGTCCTCGTCGTCTGCGCCGTCCAGCAGCAGCTCCGCGCCGTCAGCGTCCTCGTCGTCTGCGCCGTCCAGCAGCAGCTCCGCGCCGTCGGCGTCCTCGTCGTCTGCGCCGTCCAGCAGCAGCTCCGCGCCATCTGCGTCGTCGTCGTCTGCGCCGTCCAGCAGCAGCTCCGCGCCGTCAGCGTCCTCGTCGTCTGCACCGTCCAGCAGCAGCTCCGCGCCGTCGGCGTCCTCGTCGTCTGCGCCGTCCAGCAGCAGCTCCGCGCCGTCGGCGTCCTCGTCGTCTGCGCCGTCCAGCAGCAGCTCCGCGCCGTCAGCGTCCTCGTCGTCTGCGCCGTCCAGCAGCAGCTCCGCGCCGTCGGCGTCCTCGTCGTCTGCGCCGTCCAGCAGCAGCTCCGCGCCGTCAGCGTCCTCGTCGTCTGCACCGTCCAGCAGCAGCTCCGCGCCGTCAGCGTCCTCGTCGTCTGCACCGTCCAGCAGCAGCTCCGCGCCGTCGGCGTCCTCGTCGTCTGCGCCGTCCAGCAGCAGCTCCGCGCCGTCGGCGTCGTCGTCGTCTGCGCCGTCCAGCAGCAGCTCCGCGCCATCTGCGTCGTCGTCGTCTGCGCCGTCCAGCAGCAGCTCCGCGCCGTCGGCGTCGTCGTCGTCTGCGCCGTCCAGCAGCAGCTCCGCGCCATCGGCGTCGTCGTCGTCTGCGCCGTCCAGCAGCAGCTCCGCGCCGTCGGCGTCGTCGTCGTCTGCGCCGTCCAGCAGCAGCTCCGCGCCGTCGGCGTCCTCGTCGTCTGCGCCGTCCAGCAGCAGCTCCGCGCCGTCGGCGTCGTCGTCGTCTGCGCCGTCCAGCAGCAGCTCCGCGCCGTCGGCGTCCTCGTCGTCTGCGCCGTCCAGCAGCAGCTCCGCGCCGTCGGCGTCGTCGTCGTCTGCGCCGTCCAGCAGCAGCTCCGCGCCGTCGGCGTCGTCGTCGTCTGCGCCGTCCAGCAGCAGCTCCGCGCCGTCAGCGTCGTCGTCGTCTGCGCCGTCCAGCAGCAGCTCTGCGCCGTCGGCGTCGTCGTCGTCTGCGCCGTCCAGCAGCAGCTCCGCGCCGTCAGCGTCCTCGTCGTCTGCGCCGTCCAGCAGCAGCTCCGCGCCGTCGGCGTCGTCGTCGTCTGCGCCGTCCAGCAGCAGCTCCGCGCCGTCGGCGTCGTCGTCGTCTGCGCCGTCCAGCAGCAGCTCCGCGCCGTCGGCGTCGTCGTCGTCTGCGCCGTCCAGCAGCAGCTCCGCGCCGTCGGCGTCCTCGTCGTCTGCGCCGTCCAGCAGCAGCTCCGCGCCGTCGGCGTCGTCGTCGTCTGCGCCGTCCAGCAGCAGCTCTGCGCCGTCGGCGTCCTCGTCGTCTGCGCCGTCCAGCAGCAGCTCCGCGCCGTCCAGCAGCAGCTCCGCGCCATCGCCGTCGTCGTCGTCTGCGCCGTCCAGCAGCAGCTCCGCGCCGTCGGCGTCCTCGTCGTCTGCGCCGTCCAGCAGCAGCTCTGCGCCGTCGGCGTCCTCGTCGTCTGCGCCGTCCAGCAGCAGCTCCGCGCCGTCGGCGTCCTCGTCGTCTGCGCCGTCCAGCAGCAGCTCTGCGCCGTCGGCGTCGTCGTCGTCTGCGCCGTCCAGCAGCAGCTCCGCGCCGTCCAGCAGCAGCTCCGCGCCGTCGGCGTCGTCGTCGTCTGCACCGTCCAGCAGCAGCTCCGCGCCGTCGGCGTCCTCGTCGTCTGCACCGTCCAGCAGCAGCTCCGCGCCGTCGGCGTCCTCGTCGTCTGCACCGTCCAGCAGCAGCTCTGCGCCGTCGGCGTCGTCGTCGTCTGCACCGTCCAGCAGCAGCTCCGCGCCGTCGGCGTCGTCGTCGTCTGCGCCGTCCAGCAGCAGCTCCGCGCCGTCGGCGTCGTCGTCGTCTGCGCCGTCCAGCAGCAGCTCCGCGCCGTCGGCGTCCTCGTCGTCTGCGCCGTCCAGCAGCAGCTCCGCGCCGTCGGCGTCGTCGTCGTCTGCGCCGTCCAGCAGCAGCTCCGCGCCGTCGGCGTCGTCGTCGTCTGCGCCGTCCAGCAGCAGCTCCGCGCCGTCGGCGTCCTCGTCGTCTGCGCCGTCCAGCAGCAGCTCCGCGCCGTCGGCGTCCTCGTCGTCTGCGCCGTCCAGCAGCAGCTCCGCGCCGTCGGCGTCCTCGTCGTCTGCGCCGTCCAGCAGCAGCTCCGCGCCGTCGGCGTCCTCGTCGTCTGCGCCGTCCAGCAGCAGCTCCGCGCCGTCGGCGTCCTCGTCGTCTGCGCCGTCCAGCAGCAGCTCCGCGCCGTCGGCGTCCTCGTCGTCTGCGCCGTCCAGCAGCAGCTCCGCGCCGTCGGCGTCCTCGTCGTCTGCACCGTCCAGCAGCAGCTCCGCGCCGTCGGCGTCCTCGTCGTCTGCACCGTCCAGCAGCAGCTCCGCGCCGTCGGCGTCGTCGTCGTCTGCGCCGTCCAGCAGCAGCTCCGCGCCGTCAGCGTCCTCGTCGTCTGCGCCGTCCAGCAGCAGCTCCGCGCCGTCAGCGTCCTCGTCGTCTGCACCGTCCAGCAGCAGCTCCGCGCCGTCAGCGTCCTCGTCGTCTGCGCCGTCCAGCAGCAGCTCCGCGCCGTCGGCGTCGTCGTCGTCTGCACCGTCCAGCAGCAGCTCCGCGCCGTCAGCGTCCTCGTCGTCTGCGCCGTCCAGAAGCAGCTCCGCGCCGTTAGCGTCGTCGTCGTCTGCGCCGTAAAGCAGCAGCTCCGCGCCGTCAGCGTCGTCGTCGACTGCGCCGTCGAGGAGCAGATCCGCGCCGACTGCGTCCTCGTCGTCTGCGCCGTCAAGAATGAGCTCCTCGCCGTCAGCGTCGTCGTCGTCTGCGTCGTCCAGCATCAGCTCAGCGCCGTCGGCATCGTAGTCGTCTGCGCGGTCCAGCACCAGCACCACGCCGACCGCGTCTACGCCCTCTGCACCGTGATTCAGCAGCTCTACGCCGGCCGCGTGGTCCATCTCTGCGTGGTAGAACTCCAAGTCACAGCCGTCAGTTATGTACTGGTCGGCCAGGTGCACCACCATATGGGAGCACGTTGCATTCAGCGAGCGTGTCGGCGCCACCGCCGCCTCAGCCGCTACCGTCTTGCAGCTGATCAGCTGGGCCGCTACGCAGCAGCCGGAGGCCGACGCGGTGCCCAGCACCAAGCGGCTACGCAGCTGCAGCGAATTGCGCGCGGTTGGTTGGCACGGCGTCACTACGCGCAGCTGCGCAAGTACACATGTGAGAGTCCAGCAGCCGCAACTCGCATTCAGCGCTGGATTCGCGCACTGCAAGCGCGA
>NC_009419.2:190651-204784 GCF_000002875.2 Leishmania infantum JPCM5
CTCTGCCCCGGAGTGGAGCAGCATCCCTAACCTTTGCTCTGTCAACGCACGCCACAACCTCCTAACGGGGACACTGCCTCCAGAGTGGTCTTCCATGCCCAGCATTCGCGAGATTGCAATCGACCACCACATGTTCTGCGGATGCGTTCCAGATACATGGAAGCAAACTAGCGGGCTCACAATCGACGCCGATACACCACTACGGGCACCTGACTGCGCCGTCTCCAACAGCTGCGAGAAGCACCCCACCAGCAGCAGCAGCTCCGCGCCGTCGGCGTCTTCGTCGTCTGCGCCGTCCAGCAGCAGCAGCTCCGCGCCGTCGGCGTCCTCGTCGTCTGCGCCGTCCAGCAGCAGCAGCTCCGCGCCGTCGGCGTCTTCGTCGTCTGCGCCGTCCAGCAGCAGCAGCTCCGCGCCGTCGGCGTCCTCGTCGTCTGCGCCGTCCAGCAGCAGCAGCTCCGCGCCGTCGGCGTCTTCGTCGTCTGCGCCGTCCAGCAGCAGCAGCTCTGCGCCGTCGGCGTCTTCGTCGTCTGCGCCGTCCAGCAGCAGCAGCTCCGCGCCGTCGGCGTCCTCGTCGTCTGCGCCGTCCAGCAGCAGCAGCTCCGCGCCGTCAGCGTCTTCGTCGTCTGCGCCGTCCAGCAGCAGCAGCTCTGCGCCGTCGGCGTCCTCGTCGTCTGCGCCGTCCAGCAGCAGCAGCTCCGCGCCATCGGCGTCCTCGTCGTCTGCGCCGTCCAGCAGCAGCAGCTCCGCGCCGTCAGCGTCTTCGTCGTCTGCGCCGTCCAGCAGCAGCAGCTCCGCGCCGTCGGCGTCCTCGTCGTCTGCGCCGTCCAGCAGCAGCAGCTCCGCGCCGTCGGCGTCCTCGTCGTCTGCGCCGTCCAGCAGCAGCTCCGCGCCGTCAGCGTCCTCGTCGTCTGCGCCGTCCAGCAGCAGCTCCGCGCCGTCGGCGTCCTCGTCGTCTGCGCCGTCCAGCAGCAGCTCCGCGCCGTCAGCGTCGTCGTCGTCTGCGCCGTCCAGCAGCAGCTCCGCGCCGTCGGCGTCATCGTCGTCTGCGCCGTCCAGCAGCAGCTCCGCGCCGTTAGCGTCGTCGTCGTCTGCGCCGTCCAGCAGCAGCTCCGCGCCGTCGGCGTCCTCGTCGTCTGCGCCGTCCAGCAGCAGCTCCGCGCCGTTAGCGTCGTCGTCGTCTGCGCCGTCCAGCAGCAGCTCCGCGCCGTCAGCGTCGTCGTCGTCTGCGCTGTCCAGCAGCAGCTCCGCGCCGTCGGCGTCGTCGTCGTCTGCACCGTCCAGCAGCAGCTCCGCGCCGTCGGCGTCATCGTCGTCTGCGCCGTCCAGCAGCAGCTCCGCGCCGTCGGCGTCCTCGTCGTCTGCGCCGTCCAGCAGCAGCTCCGCACCGTCGGCGTCCTCGTCGTCTGCGCCGTCCAGCAGCAGCTCCGCGCCGTCGGCGTCGTCGTCGTCTGCGCCGTCCAGCAGCAGCTCCGCGCCGTCGGCGTCGTCGTCGTCTGCGCCGTCCAGCAGCAGCTCCGCGCCGTCAGCGTCGTCGTCGTCTGCACCGTCCAGCAGCAGCTCCGCGCCGTCGGCGTCCTCGTCGTCTGCGCCGTCCAGCAGCAGCTCCGCGCCGTCGGCGTCCTCGTCGTCTGCACCGTCCAGCAGCAGCTCCGCGCCGTCAGCGTCCTCGTCGTCTGCGCCGTCCAGCAGCAGCTCCGCGCCGTCGGCGTCCTCGTCGTCTGCGCCGTCCAGCAGCAGCTCCGCGCCGTCGGCGTCGTCGTCGTCTGCGCCGTCCAGCAGCAGCTCCGCACCGTCGGCGTCGTCGTCGTCTGCGCCGTCCAGCAGCAGCTCCGCGCCGTCGGCGTCCTCGTCGTCTGCGCCGTCCAGCAGCAGCTCCACACCGTCGGCGTCCTCGTCGTCTGCGCCGTCCAGCAGCAGCTCCGCGCCGTCAGCGTCGTCGTCGTCTGCGCCGTCCAGCAGCAGCTCCGCGCCGTCAGCGTCCTCGTCGTCTGCGCCGTCCAGCATCAGCTCCGCGCCATCAGCGTCCTCGTCGTCTGCACCGTCCAGCAGCAGCTCCGCGCCGTCGGCGTCCTCGTCGTCTGCGCCGTCCAGCAGCAGCTCCGCGCCGTCGGCGTCGTCGTCGTCTGCGCCGTCCAGCAGCAGCTCCGCGCCGTCGGCGTCGTCGTCGTCTGCACCGTCCAGCAGCAGCTCCGCGCCGTCAGCGTCCTCGTCGTCTGCGCCGTCCAGCAGCAGCTCCGCGCCGTCGGCGTCCTCGTCGTCTGCGCCGTCCAGCAGCAGCTCCGCGCCGTCAGCGTCCTCGTCGTCTGCGCCGTCCAGCAGCAGCTCCGCGCCGTCGGCGTCCTCGTCGTCTGCGCCGTCCAGCAGCAGCTCCGCGCCGTCGGCGTCGTCGTCGTCTGCGCCGTCCAGCAGCAGCTCCGCGCCGTCGGCGTCCTCGTCGTCTGCGCCGTCCAGCAGCAGCTCCGCGCCGTCGGCGTCCTCGTCGTCTGCGCCGTCCAGCAGCAGCTCCGCGCCGTCGGCGTCCTCGTCGTCTGCGCCGTCCAGCAGCAGCTCCGCGCCGTCGGCGTCCTCGTCGTCTGCGCCGTCCAGCAGCAGCTCCGCGCCGTCAGCGTCCTCGTCGTCTGCGCCGTCCAGCAGCAGCTCCGCGCCGTCGGCGTCGTCGTCGTCTGCGCCGTCCAGCAGCAGCTCCGCGCCGTCAGCGTCCTCGTCGTCTGCGCCGTCCAGCAGCAGCTCCGCGCCGTCGGCGTCCTCGTCGTCTGCGCCGTCCAGCAGCAGCTCCGCACCGTCGGCGTCCTCGTCGTCTGCGCCGTCCAGCAGCAGCTCCGCGCCGTCGGCGTCGTCGTCGTCTGCGCCGTCCAGCAGCAGCTCCGCGCCGTCGGCGTCCTCGTCGTCTGCACCGTCCAGCAGCAGCTCCGCGCCGTCGGCGTCCTCGTCGTCTGCGCCGTCCAGCAGCAGCTCCGCGCCGTCGGCGTCCTCGTCGTCTGCGCCGTCCAGCAGCAGCTCCGCGCCGTCGGCGTCCTCGTCGTCTGCGCCGTCCAGCAGCAGCTCCGCGCCGTCGGCGTCCTCGTCGTCTGCGCCGTCCAGCAGCAGCTCCGCGCCGTCAGCGTCCTCGTCGTCTGCGCCGTCCAGCAGCAGCTCCGCGCCGTCGGCGTCCTCGTCGTCTGCGCCGTCCAGCAGCAGCTCCGCGCCGTCAGCGTCGTCGTCGTCTGCGCCGTCCAGCAGCAGCTCCGCGCCGTCGGCGTCGTCGTCGTCTGCGCCGTCCAGCAGCAGCTCCGCGCCGTCAGCGTCCTCGTCGTCTGCGCCGTCCAGCAGCAGCTCCGCGCCGTCGGCGTCGTCGTCGTCTGCGCCGTCCAGCAGCAGCTCCGCGCCGTCGGCGTCCTCGTCGTCTGCGCCGTCCAGCAGCAGCTCCGCGCCGTCGGCGTCCTCGTCGTCTGCGCCGTCCAGCAGCAGCTCCGCGCCGTCGGCGTCGTCGTCGTCTGCGCCGTCCAGCAGCAGCTCCGCGCCGTCGGCGTCGTCGTCGTCTGCGCCGTCCAGCAGCAGCTCCGCGCCGTCGGCGTCGTCGTCGTCTGCGCCGTCCAGCAGCAGCTCCGCGCCGTCGGCGTCCTCGTCGTCTGCGCCGTCCAGCAGCAGCTCCGCGCCGTCGGCGTCGTCGTCGTCTGCGCCGTCCAGCAGCAGCTCCGCGCCGTCGGCGTCCTCGTCGTCTGCGCCGTCCAGCAGCAGCTCCGCGCCGTCGGCGTCCTCGTCGTCTGCGCCGTCCAGCAGCAGCTCCGCGCCGTCGGCGTCGTCGTCGTCTGCGCCGTCCAGCAGCAGCTCCGCGCCGTCGGCGTCCTCGTCGTCTGCGCCGTCCAGCAGCAGCTCCGCGCCGTCGGCGTCCTCGTCGTCTGCGCCGTCCAGCAGCAGCTCCGCGCCGTCGGCGTCGTCGTCGTCTGCGCCGTCCAGCAGCAGCTCCGCGCCGTCGGCGTCCTCGTCGTCTGCGCCGTCCAGCAGCAGCTCCGCGCCGTCGGCGTCGTCGTCGTCTGCGCCGTCCAGCAGCAGCTCCGCGCCGTCGGCGTCGTCGTCGTCTGCGCCGTCCAGCAGCAGCTCCGCGCCGTCGGCGTCGTCGTCGTCTGCGCCGTCCAGCAGCAGCTCCGCGCCGTCGGCGTCGTCGTCGTCTGCGCCGTCCAGCAGCAGCTCCGCGCCGTCGGCGTCGTCGTCGTCTGCGCCGTCCAGCAGCAGCTCCGCGCCGTCGGCGTCCTCGTCGTCTGCGCCGTCCAGCAGCAGCTCCGCGCCGTCGGCGTCCTCGTCGTCTGCGCCGTCCAGCAGCAGCTCCGCGCCGTCGGCGTCGTCGTCGTCTGCGCCGTCCAGCAGCAGCTCCGCGCCGTCGGCGTCCTCGTCGTCTGCGCCGTCCAGCAGCAGCTCCGCGCCGTCGGCGTCGTCGTCGTCTGCGCCGTCCAGCAGCAGCTCCGCGCCGTCGGCGTCCTCGTCGTCTGCGCCGTCCAGCAGCAGCTCCGCGCCGTCGGCGTCGTCGTCGTCTGCGCCGTCCAGCAGCAGCTCCGCGCCGTCGGCGTCGTCGTCGTCTGCGCCGTCCAGCAGCAGCTCCGCGCCGTCGGCGTCCTCGTCGTCTGCGCCGTCCAGCAGCAGCTCCGCGCCGTCGGCGTCGTCGTCGTCTGCGCCGTCCAGCAGCAGCTCCGCGCCGTCAGCGTCCTCGTCGTCTGCGCCGTCCAGCAGCAGCTCCGCGCCGTCGGCGTCGTCGTCGTCTGCGCCGTCCAGCAGCAGCTCCGCGCCGTCGGCGTCGTCGTCGTCTGCGCCGTCCAGCAGCAGCTCCGCGCCGTCGGCGTCCTCGTCGTCTGCGCCGTCCAGCAGCAGCTCCGCGCCGTCGTCGTCCTCGTCGTCTGCGCCGTCCAGCAGCAGCTCCGCGCCGTCGGCGTCGTCGTCGTCTGCGCCGTCCAGCAGCAGCTCCGCGCCGTCGGCGTCCTCGTCGTCTGCGCCGTCCAGCAGCAGCTCCGCGCCGTCGGCGTCGTCGTCGTCTGCGCCGTCCAGCAGCAGCTCCGCGCCGTCGGCGTCCTCGTCGTCTGCGCCGTCCAGCAGCAGCTCCGCGCCGTCGGCGTCCTCGTCGTCTGCGCCGTCCAGCAGCAGCTCCGCGCCGTCGGCGTCCTCGTCGTCTGCACCGTCCAGCAGCAGCTCCGCGCCGTCGGCGTCCTCGTCGTCTGCACCGTCCAGCAGCAGCTCCGCGCCGTCGGCGTCGTCGTCGTCTGCACCGTCCAGCAGCAGCTCCGCGCCGTCGGCGTCCTCGTCGTCTGCGCCGTCCAGCAGCAGCTCCGCGCCGTCGGCGTCGTCGTCGTCTGCGCCGTCCAGCAGCAGCTCCGCGCCGTCGGCGTCCTCGTCGTCTGCGCCGTCCAGCAGCAGCTCCGCGCCGTCGGCGTCGTCGTCGTCTGCGCCGTCCAGCAGCAGCTCCGCGCCGTCGGCGTCGTCGTCGTCTGCGCCGTCCAGCAGCAGCTCCGCGCCGTTAGCGTCGTCGTCGTCTGCGCCGTCCAGCAGCAGCTCCGCGCCGTCAGCGTCGTCGTCGTCTGCGCCGTCCAGCAGCAGCTCCGCGCCGTCAGCGTCGTCGTCGTCTGCGCCGTCCAGCAGCAGCTCCGCGCCGTTAGCGTCGTCGTCGTCTGCGCCGTCCAGCAGCAGCTCCGCGCCGTCAGCGTCGTCGTCGTCTGCGCCGTCCAGCAGCAGCTCCGCGCCGTCAGCGTCGTCGTCGTCTGCACCGTCCAGCAGCAGCTCCGCGCCGTCGGCGTCCTCGTCGTCTGCGCCGTCCAGCAGCAGCTCCGCGCCGTCGGCGTCGTCGTCGTCTGCGCCGTCCAGCAGCAGCTCCGCGCCGTCGGCGTCCTCGTCGTCTGCGCCGTCCAGCAGCAGCTCCGCGCCGTCGGCGTCGTCGTCGTCTGCGCCGTCCAGCAGCAGCTCCGCGCCGTCAGCGTCCTCGTCGTCTGCACCGTCCAGCAGCAGCTCCGCGCCGTCGGCGTCCTCGTCGTCTGCGCCGTCCAGCAGCAGCTCCGCGCCGTCGGCGTCATCGTCGTCTGCGCCGTCCAGCAGCAGCTCCGCGCCGTCGGCGTCGTCGTCGTCTGCACCGTCCAGCAGCAGCTCCGCGCCGTCAGCGTCCTCGTCGTCTGCGCCGTCCAGCAGCAGCTCCGCGCCGTTAGCGTCGTCGTCGTCTGCGCCGTCCAGCAGCAGCTCCGCGCCGTCGGCGTCGTCGTCGTCTGCGCCGTCCAGCAGCAGCTCCGCGCCGTCGGCGTCCTCGTCGTCTGCGCCGTCCAGCAGCAGCTCCGCGCCGTCGGCGTCCTCGTCGTCTGCGCCGTCCAGCAGCAGCTCCGCGCCGTCGGCGTCCTCGTCGTCTGCGCCGTCCAGCAGCAGCTCCGCGCCGTCAGCGTCCTCGTCGTCTGCGCCGTCCAGCAGCAGCTCCGCGCCGTCAGCGTCCTCGTCGTCTGCACCGTCCAGCAGCAGCTCCGCGCCATCTGCGTCGTCTGCACCGTCCAGCAGCAGCTCCGCGCCGTCGGCGTCGTCGTCGTCTGCGCCGTCCAGCAGCAGCTCCGCGCCGTCGGCGTCCTCGTCGTCTGCGCCGTCCAGCAGCAGCTCCGCGCCGTCGGCGTCGTCGTCGTCTGCGCCGTCCAGCAGCAGCTCCGCGCCGTCGGCGTCGTCGTCGTCTGCGCCGTCCAGCAGCAGCTCCGCGCCGTCGGCGTCCTCGTCGTCTGCGCCGTCCAGCAGCAGCTCCGCGCCGTCGGCGTCGTCGTCGTCTGCGCCGTCCAGCAGCAGCTCTGCGCCGTCCAGCAGCAGCTCCGCGCCATCGCCGTCGTCGTCGTCTGCGCCGTCCAGCAGCAGCTCCGCGCCGTCGGCGTCGTCGTCGTCTGCGCCGTCCAGCAGCAGCTCTGCGCCGTCGGCGTCGTCGTCGTCTGCGCCGTCCAGCAGCAGCTCCGCGCCGTCGGCGTCGTCGTCGTCTGCGCCGTCCAGCAGCAGCTCTGCGCCGTCGGCGTCGTCGTCGTCTGCGCCGTCCAGCAGCAGCTCTGCGCCGTCGGCGTCGTCGTCGTCTGCGCCGTCCAGCAGCAGCTCCGCGCCGTCGGCGTCGTCGTCGTCTGCGCCGTCCAGCAGCAGCTCCGCGCCGTCGGCGTCCTCGTCGTCTGCGCCGTCCAGCAGCAGCTCCGCGCCGTCGGCGTCGTCGTCGTCTGCGCCGTCCAGCAGCAGCTCCGCGCCGTCGGCGTCCTCGTCGTCTGCGCCGTCCAGCAGCAGCTCCGCGCCGTCGGCGTCGTCTGCGCCGTCCAGCAGCAGCTCTGCGCCGTCGGCGTCCTCGTCGTCTGCGCCGTCCAGCAGCAGCTCCGCGCCGTCGGCGTCGTCGTCGTCTGCGCCGTCCAGCAGCAGCTCTGCGCCGTCGGCGTCGTCGTCGTCTGCGCCGTCCAGCAGCAGCTCCGCGCCGTCGGCGTCGTCGTCGTCTGCGCCGTCCAGCAGCAGCTCCGCGCCGTCGCCGTCGTCGTCGTCTGCGCCGTCCAGCAGCAGCTCCGCGCCGTCGGCGTCCTCGTCGTCTGCGCCGTCCAGCAGCAGCTCTGCGCCGTCGGCGTCCTCGTCGTCTGCGCCGTCCAGCAGCAGCTCCGCGCCGTCGTCGTCCTCGTCGTCTGCGCCGTCCAGCAGCAGCTCCGCGCCGTCGGCGTCCTCGTCGTCTGCGCCGTCCAGCAGCAGCTCCGCGCCGTCGGCGTCGTCGTCGTCTGCGCCGTCCAGCAGCAGCTCCGCGCCGTCGGCGTCCTCGTCGTCTGCGCCGTCCAGCAGCAGCTCCGCGCCGTCGTCGTCGTCTGCGCCGTCCAGCAGCAGCTCCGCGCCGTCGGCGTCCTCGTCGTCTGCGCCGTCCAGCAGCAGCTCCGCGCCGTCGGCGTCGTCGTCGTCTGCGCCGTCCAGCAGCAGCTCTGCGCCGTCGGCGTCGTCGTCGTCTGCGCCGTCCAGCAGCAGCTCCGCGCCGTCGGCGTCGTCGTCGTCTGCGCCGTCCAGCAGCAGCTCCGCGCCGTCGCCGTCGTCGTCGTCTGCGCCGTCCAGCAGCAGCTCCGCGCCGTCGGCGTCCTCGTCGTCTGCGCCGTCCAGCAGCAGCTCCGCGCCGTCGGCGTCGTCGTCGTCTGCGCCGTCCAGCAGCAGCTCCGCGCCGTCGGCGTCGTCGTCGTCTGCGCCGTCCAGCAGCAGCTCCGCGCCGTCGGCGTCGTCGTCGTCTGCGCCGTCCAGCAGCAGCTCCGCGCCGTCGGCGTCGTCGTCGTCTGCGCCGTCCAGCAGCAGCTCCGCGCCGTCGGCGTCCTCGTCGTCTGCGCCGTCCAGCAGCAGCTCTGCGCCGTCGGCGTCCTCGTCGTCTGCGCCGTCCAGCAGCAGCTCCGCGCCGTCGGCGTCGTCGTCGTCTGCGCCGTCCAGCAGCAGCTCCGCGCCGTCGGCGTCCTCGTCGTCTGCGCCGTCCAGCAGCAGCTCCGCGCCGTCGGCGTCCTCGTCGTCTGCGCCGTCCAGCAGCAGCTCTGCGCCGTCGGCGTCGTCGTCGTCTGCGCCGTCCAGCAGCTCTTCCGTGTCGCTCAGTGACAGTGGAGGTTGCTTCAGCGATGTTCCTTATTACACGCCAGTGCAGGTGGCGCATAGCATGCGCTTTCTCTCTGGGTTTTCCGAGGTGTCCGCGGATGCAAGTTCCAGTTGGAAGTGTCCGAACTTCTGCTCATGGGCGGGGGTAACGTGCACACCGGAAGGATTTTTTCTCGATCTAGCGGGTGTGGTCAAGTCGGGCTGGCTACCGATGGTTCCCGGTGACTGCGACGGCTTGGAAGTCCCTGTTTTGAGTATCAGCGCGGGTGGTGCGGAGGGAGGCGTGACTTTGAATGACTCTTTGCCGCCGTCGTGGGGTCGGCTGCTGTCTCTTGTTGAGCTGGATTTCTCGTACACGGGCGTCAGCGGTGCGGCACCGTCGGACTGGTCGGCCTTGGTGAACCTGAAGAAGCTGAATCTGGGCCACAATAAGTTGAGTGGTGAATTCCCGGCGGAGTGGAGCGGCATGGTGGCCATAGAGGAGCTGTATCTGAACGACAACAAATTCAGTGGCAGGTTGCCCTTCGAATGGTTTAAGATGGAGAGCCTCAAAATCCTCGATCTCTCCAACAACGAATTGGGCGGCTCCCTTCCCAGCTTCATCGTTTCACTCTCGCGCTCACACGACGTCGCAGCGCTGCGCGAGCGGCTGTTGGCGGTGAGGAAGTAACGGAACGAATCGGACAGTTTCGAAGTTTTTTTTGTGTGTGCATTACGTGGCGTGAGCGGATGTTTGAGCGTGTGTGTTGTTGCTCTTACGAGCGAGACTCGTTGTCGGTGTGAGACGCCCATTCTGTGCTTGTCTGTTGTCACGTTGCATTGGCTAGAGCGTGCGGCAAACCGCGCACCACACGCACGATACCTGCTCCCCGCGCCCCCTTACCTTCTGCCACTTATCTTTCCTTCTCGCTGGGCCGTTCGCATATGTGCGTGCCCCTCTTCCTTGTTTGTTTTGAACGACCAGCGTGCCGACCCTGGTGGGTGTTGCTACGCTTCTCGCACCCCGTTTCTCACATGCCGCTGCTGCTGCTCTCTCTCTCTCTGCGCCTGCTCGCTGGCCACATGGATTGTCACGGCGCCGCGTGATTGCATTGGGGGCTGCGCAACACATTGGGAAGGGTGTACCTGCGCGCAGAGGTGGCGCACACCTCACGGTGAGGCGACACAGTCTTCTCGTTTTTTCTTTTACTCATTGAGTGCTCTCAGCACGTTCATTTTGCAAGTTGGACTGACTGGCTGCACCGATGGCTGGGCGCCTGAGAGCTTCCGCTCTTGTGGGCGCACTTGGTGTCCACCTCCTCGCCTGTAGTCGCGTCTGTGTCCATCTGTGCATCTCCCTCATTTTATTTCTCGTTTTCGGCTTCACCGTCTCTCTCGGGCTGATCCTCTCTTCTGTCCGGCATCTCACTTGCCCTCCAATGCATGCCGCGCGTGTATGCGTACCTGTGCCCATGTCTCTCTGTCTCCATCTCTCTGCACGTGGCGTTGCTGGTCGAGGGAGTGTGTCTGGTGCGTTCGATGGGGGGGGTCCATTCTCTGCATCACGTAAATGCGCCGCCCTCCTTCCGTCCACCTCTCCTGCCACTAGGCGTTGATGCGCATTGAGTGATTCACAACGGCGTTGAAACTCACCAAAGAAGAACGCAACAACGGTGCTGATGGCCGCCGTTTGAGGCCCGCTGGCGGTGCGGCGCATCTGCCGCCTTGCCGCCTCGCCTCCCCCAACTCCCTCCCCTCGGGAACGGCTCTCCTGGATAGTCGATGGCGCACACAACCGCGTGCGACTTCCTCCACGCCTGTTCTTTGTCAGAGAGGGTGCTGCCTGTGTGCGCCACATGGATGACGTGTCCTCTACTCGCTGTCTTCTCCCTCTCCACCGCTCTCCTTCTCCGTGTCTCCTCCCTCTCTTGACGCATGCACGCGTGCGCGTTGCGCCTGCATGCCATTTTCCGTCGCGCACATCGCAGTAAACGGCAGTTTCCTTTTCCTTTCTTTTCGTGCACTTTCTCCCTCTTTCGCCCCCGCCCCCTCCCGCCCATTCCCTTTTCCACGCCACCACCACCAAAGACGGCGGTAAAGAAACAGAGAGAACACACCGAATAAAAAGCGGGGGAACACGTGCTCTGTAAACATACGGAAAACGGTGTATATACTGCTATATATATATATGCGTACCATAGACTGAGAAGAGCAAGCGAGATCGGAGCTGAGCAACATATGGCCACATGCGTGTAGCACGACAAATACCGCGCAGTACCTCCCCTCTCCTCCCCTCACACGCAAGCGTCTCTGTTTGTTGTTGCTAGCGGGTCTCGTGCGTGCGCGTCGGCACTCTGTCAAAGCCTCCATCCTGTTGCCTACACAATCCACGCACCCTTCGCTGTCTCATTCTCACACGCCCCCCTCCTCATTGTCTCGGCATAGGCCTATACGCGCTCCCTGCTCGTTTTTTGTTGCCCCCTCTTACTACTATTGTTTTCTCGTTTTTTATCTGAACTTTATTCCTTCACGTTCGTGGGTGTTTGTGTGCGCTGGCAGCACCATGTGAAGACAACAACACCAACGTCACTGATACAGCGGCCACCTCTCCCTCACTTCATCTTTCCGATTTTGTCGTTTGGCTTTCTTTCTTCCCCCCCCCAACTACAAAAATAAAAAAATCCCCTTTTCTGTTGTGTGTCTTCACCGATACACGCGTGTCTCTGTAGCACAGCGCTTCTTTACTTCTTTTATTTTTCTTTTTACTTTCCCGATCGTTGTTTACCCTCATTCTCTCTCGCCCCTCCCCCTCTGTCCTTTATTTATTGTTACTGCGTGCGTTTGTGTCTTGCGCGTGTGCCGTGTACCGTGTACGTGCTTGTGTGTATTTTGGTGCGTGGGTAGCCGAGGCGTATCCTCAGCGCTGCTCTCTCTCTTGCTCCGAATCCTTCTTCCGCACCTCAAAGGCCTTATCTTTTCTCCTTTTGTTTCTCCTCTTCTCCTTCGAGCAGGAAAAAAGCGTTGTGTCGCACGCGCATTTTTTCTGCTATACTATTCCTTTTTCCCCTTCGTTGTTTTGCGCTGTCCGAGGCTCGGACAGCGGCATTAACACCACAGCCGCGACTTATATTGCCCCGCCCTTCCCCTTTTTGTGTTTTACTCCGCCCTCTGTCCCCTTCGCACGCCCTTTAGGCGCGGGCATAGGCCTGCTTGGCTCCTTCCTGCGTCACTCTCATTACAGCCGCGGGGCCTTTGTTTTGGCTTCTCTGTGCGTGTGTGGTTTCTTCCCTTCCCCCGTTAACGGGTACAAAGAGGAGAGGACAAAGAGAAACGGAGCGGCAGAAAAAAAAACAGCATCCGCTCTCTCTCTGTTTTTTCTTCCTGCGCCCTCGTAATCCTCCTGCCTCTCCTCTGCTTTCCTCACTCCCTGCCCAGGTCGTGTGTGTGTGTGTTGTTCGTATCTCTTTCCTTTTCTCATCTTGAGATCATTGTCCTTTCCCCCCTCTCTCTTCCTCTCTGCCGATCACGTGGTGCTGTTTTCCGGCTGGCTCTCTTGCGATTCGCTCTTCACGGCGTATTAGGTGAGACGTGTCTCGGCGGGGCATCTCAGTGGATTCCATACGCGTGCCCATCATCTCTACCAACCCTCTCTCTGCGTACTCATTCTCTTTTTCGTGCTCTCTTCTATTGTGGAAATACTCCACTCTTCCGGTGCCTTCGGGTGATTGGTCGGTTCGGCTGCCAGTAAAACAAGACGTTCTTTGTGTGTGCGCACATTGCTACTCACATACCCCTTTTCTTACTGCGTCGTACCCTCCATCTCTTCCCCCACCCCACCCCCTCCACACACACCACCACAACTACCCCTGCATCGCAGTGGTCTCTCTTTTCGTTTTCTCGCTCTCTTTCCTTCCTGCTGTTTGGTGTGCCATCCCTGTGGCAAGGTGCACGCCGTTAAGGACGTCTTCTCAACTCCCTTCCCTTTTGTGTGTGTGTGTGTGTGTTAGTGTGTATTGCCTGTTTTTGTTTTGTGTTGTGCTCTCCGGGCTCATTCTTTTCGTGACTTCGAGTATCTCCCGTTTCGGGCTCCTCTCAGCTACGCGTATACCATATTCTCTCCTTTCGCCTTCGTTCGCCGCTGTCTCTCCCCTCCCCCGGGCCACCTCTGCACACCCCCAACCCTCGCTTCGCGTCTCTCTTTCGCACCCCTTGCTTGCGTGTCCTTTCTGTGTGTGTTGTGTGTGTGTGTGTGTGTGATTTAGGTCCGACACAAGAGCGCGTTCGTCGGCTTAGGTTGTTGAAGGCAGAGCGTGCCGTTCTCCTCCTCCCCACTTCCCCGCGCCGAAGAAGACGACGAGAACTACAATGCGACTGCGGCCCTCCACCTCCCTCGACAAGAAAAAAAAAGCAAAGGCATAAGAGAGGAAGAGTTTTGAAAACCAGGGAAAGAAGTCCATTATTTCGCAAGAACAGCAACCCCCACAACTAAAAGAGAACGCGGCTTTTAGGTTGGGCAGAGTTGAAGAAACAAGCGACGTGCTGTTGTGTGTGTGTGTGCACCCCTCTCCTTTTTTCTCTTGTTTCTCCCCTTCCCATTTCCTGAGACGGACCGAAGGTGTGGAGTATCTCCGCTCTGTCTCGTTCTTTCATTTGCTTTTCAGTTAAAATAGTGTTCTGCCCATCAACGTCTCTTTCCTTTTTTTTTTCGTGCGTCGTGCCCCTTTGTGTCGGGTAGTCCATCGGCGATTAGTGTGTGTGTGTGTCGCGGTGTCGGTTCTCTCATTCACACGCTCTTGATCACCTCTCTTGTGATTCCACCTCTCCCTCTCTAGCGCATTGTTGAAGTTTCCTTTTTTCCGTTCTTCATTCTGTTTTTTTTTTTTAGCGTCTTTTTTCAATTTTCGACTAAACGCTTTCAGTTGCTGTCCTTTTCATCTCTATCGATTCTAGTGCTTCTCCTCTGTCTCCTTCACTTCAACACTTCACTTCTGTTCTCTCTTACCGCTGCAGCACGCCCCTCTTGCGGTGCCTCTGTAGCGTTGTGACGTTGCCCTTCTCTGTGCCGATCACTAAGCACCACGGCGACGGCCACCCTCCCGCATTTGTCCCTCACTCGCCGGTTTGCGTGCTTTTCTAGCGATTTGTACACACTAGATGGAAGTGAACCCTTAATCTCGTCGTTGCTGCGTCCTTTCTGTGTGTGTTGTGTGGGTGTGGGTGTGTTGTGTGTGTGTGTGTGTGATTTAGGTTCTGCGTACAGTTGATTTCTTGTCATTTTATGGAACGGACGACCACCTCCTCTGCCCCCCGCAGTGCATACCTGTCCACCTGTCGTGTAATCGTTGGTTTTCTTCCCGCTTGAATCCATCATCGCCAGCGCGTTTTCTCTTCCACAGCATCTGGCCTCCCCCTCCACCCTCCGGCACAAGCGCCCTCACTCGTTCACGTCGCTGCTAGCAGAGAGCTACCCGTATCTATTCTCACGTCTCTGTCGGAGTTCTCCGTCCTTGTTACTTTCTCTAGCGCTCTCAGGAAGAGAGGGCGGGAAGCTCGCCGAGGCCATATTGCGCCCCCGCCCCCACCCAACAAGAGGCAGAGGCCTCA
>NC_009419.2:204885-216083 GCF_000002875.2 Leishmania infantum JPCM5
CCAGCAGCAGTTTCGCGCCTTTAGGGTCTTTGTTGTTTGCGCGGTCCAGCAGAAGTTCCGCGCCGTTGGGGTTGTCGTTTTTTGCGCCGTCCAGCAGCAGTTCCGCGCCGTCAGCGTCCTCGTTGTCTGCGCCGTCCAAGCAGCAGCTCCGCGCCGTCGGCGTCGTTGTCGTTTGCGCCGTCCAGCAGCAGCTCCGCGCCGTCGGCGTCCTCGTTGTCTGCGCCGTCCAGCAGCAGCTCCGCGCCGTCGGCGTCCTCGTCGTCTGCGCCGTCCAGCAGCAGCTCCGCGCCGTCGGCGTCGTCGTCGTCTGCGCCGTCCAGCAGCAGCTCCGCGCCGTCGGCGTCGTCGTCGTCTGCGCCGTCCAGCAGCAGCTCCGCGCCGTCGGCGTCGTCGTCGTCTGCGCCGTCCAGCAGCAGCTCCGCGCCGTCGGCGTCCTCGTCGTCTGCGCCGTCCAGCAGCAGCTCCGCGCCGTCGGCGTCGTCGTCGTCTGCGCCGTCCAGCAGCAGCTCCGCGCCGTCGGCGTCCTCGTCGTCTGCGCCGTCCAGCAGCAGCTCCGCGCCGTCGGCGTCCTCGTCGTCTGCGCCGTCCAGCAGCAGCTCCGCGCCGTCGGCGTCGTCGTCGTCTGCGCCGTCCAGCAGCAGCTCCGCGCCGTCGGCGTCCTCGTCGTCTGCGCCGTCCAGCAGCAGCTCCGCGCCGTCGGCGTCCTCGTCGTCTGCGCCGTCCAGCAGCAGCTCCGCGCCGTCGGCGTCGTCGTCGTCTGCGCCGTCCAGCAGCAGCTCCGCGCCATCGGCGTCCTCGTCGTCTGCGCCGTCCAGCAGCAGTAGTGACGATTGTTACGCCGCCGTGCCGTTTTACAGCGCCGTTCAACGAGTGAGTACGCGGAAATTTCTGCAGGCCTTTAAGGTGACGATTCCGGAGCTGAGGGACATCTGGGTGTGCCCTAACTTCTGCGCCTGGCGTTACGTGCAGTGCACGAACTCTGGTATTGCTTTGGAGATGGCGGGCGCCCCCCTCGCCGGCTCTCTGCCAAATGTGCCTGCCGGCCTTGATGCGAGCCATGTTGTGGTCAACAAGGTGGATATGAGCAACGTCGTGGGGTTGGGCGATGCGTTTCCGGCGAGCTGGGGCGCACTGGTGTCCATGCAGTATATCGCCGTTCCCGGAACGTTAATTTTCGGCAACCTGCCGCCGGAGTGGAGCAGCATGTCAAGTCTTGAATACTTTGATGCTGGTTCAACAATGGTTACCGGGCAGCTCCCGAGCAGCTGGTCCGGGCTAAAGAAGTTGAAAGTGCTGCGCATTAACGAGGCAATGCTTTCTGGCACTCTTCCTGAATCATGGAGCAGCATGTCATCGCTAGAGGAGTTGGCACTAAGCTGGAATACTATCGATGCAGGTCTTCCACCGTCCTGGTGTGAATTGGCGAACTTGCATACGTTGCACCTACAAAACAACTTTCTCCAAGGAACCCTTCCTACGTCCTGGGGGGAACTTACTAACATGAAAGAATTCCGTATAGACAGTAACCAACTAATCGCCTCCATTCCAGAGTCCTACAGTAAATGGACGAAGATAAAAAATGCCCAACTACAGGTGAACAACTTCTGCGGATGTCTTCCTTCGAAATGGGTCGCTGCGAACGGCCTCACAGTGTCAGCCAACGCTGACGCGCCAGTATTGACTACAGACTGTGCCATTGCGAACAGCTGCCAAGACGCGTCTTTATCCTCGTCGTCTGCGCCGTCCAGCAGCAGCTCCGCGCCGTCGGCGTCGTCGTCGTCTGCGCCGTCCAGCAGCAGCTCCGCGCCGTCGGCGTCCTCGTCGTCTGCGCCGTCCAGCAGCAGCTCCGCGCCGTCGGCGTCGTCGTCGTCTGCGCCGTCCAGCAGCAGCTCCGCGCCGTCGGCGTCCTCGTCGTCTGCGCCGTCCAGCAGCAGCTCCGCGCCGTCGGCGTCGTCGTCGTCTGCGCCGTCCAGCAGCAGCTCCGCGCCGTCGGCGTCCTCGTCGTCTGCACCGTCCAGCAGCAGCTCCGCGCCGTCGGCGTCCTCGTCGTCTGCACCGTCCAGCAGCAGCTCCGCGCCGTCGGCGTCCTCGTCGTCTGCGCCGTCCAGCAGCAGCTCCGCGCCGTCGGCGTCCTCGTCGTCTGCGCCGTCCAGCAGCAGCTCCGCACCGTCGGCGTCCTCGTCGTCTGCGCCGTCCAGCAGCAGCTCCGCGCCGTCGGCGTCATCGTCGTCTGCGCCGTCCAGCAGCAGCTCCGCGCCGTCGGCGTCCTCGTCGTCTGCACCGTCCAGCAGCAGCTCCGCGCCGTCGGCGTCGTCGTCGTCTGCGCCGTCCAGCAGCAGCTCCGCGCCGTCGGCGTCCTCGTCGTCTGCGCCGTCCAGCAGCAGCTCCGCGCCGTCGGCGTCCTCGTCGTCTGCGCCGTCCAGCAGCAGCTCCGCGCCATCGGCGTCGTCGTCGTCTGCGCCGTCCAGCAGCAGCTCCGCGCCGTCGGCGTCGTCGTCGTCTGCGCCGTCCAGCAGCAGCTCCGCGCCATCGCCGTCGTCGTCTTCTGCGCCGTCCAGCAGCAGCTCCGCGCCGTCGGCGTCCTCGTCGTCTGCGCCGTCCAGCAGCAGCTCCGCGCCGTCGGCGTCGTCGTCGTCTGCGCCGTCCAGCAGCAGCTCTGCGCCGTCGGCGTCGTCGTCGTCTGCGCCGTCCAGCAGCAGCTCCGCGCCGTCGGCGTCGTCGTCGTCTGCGCCGTCCAGCAGCAGCTCTGCGCCGTCGGCGTCGTCGTCGTCTGCGCCGTCCAGCAGCAGCTCTGCGCCGTCGGCGTCGTCGTCGTCTGCGCCGTCCAGCAGCAGCTCCGCGCCGTCGGCGTCCTCGTCGTCTGCGCCGTCCAGCAGCAGCTCCGCGCCGTCGGCGTCCTCGTCGTCTGCGCCGTCCAGCAGCAGCTCCGCGCCGTCGGCGTCGTCGTCGTCTGCGCCGTCCAGCAGCAGCTCCGCGCCGTCGGCGTCCTCGTCGTCTGCGCCGTCCAGCAGCAGCTCCGCGCCGTCGGCGTCCTCGTCGTCTGCGCCGTCCAGCAGCAGCTCCGCGCCGTCAGCGTCCTCGTCGTCTGCGCCGTCCAGCAGCAGCTCCGCGCCGTCGGCGTCGTCGTCGTCTGCGCCGTCCAGCAGCAGCTCTGCGCCGTCCAGCAGCAGCTCCGCGCCATCGCCGTCGTCGTCGTCTGCGCCGTCCAGCAGCAGCTCTGCGCCGTCGGCGTCGTCGTCGTCTGCGCCGTCCAGCAGCAGCTCTGCGCCGTCGGCGTCGTCGTCGTCTGCGCCGTCCAGCAGCAGCTCCGCGCCGTCGGCGTCCTCGTCGTCTGCGCCGTCCAGCAGCAGCTCCGCGCCGTCGGCGTCCTCGTCGTCTGCGCCGTCCAGCAGCAGCTCCGCGCCGTCGGCGTCGTCGTCGTCTGCGCCGTCCAGCAGCAGCTCCGCGCCGTCGGCGTCCTCGTCGTCTGCGCCGTCCAGCAGCAGCTCCGCGCCGTCGGCGTCCTCGTCGTCTGCGCCGTCCAGCAGCAGCTCCGCGCCGTCAGCGTCGTCGTCGTCTGCGCCGTCCAGCAGCAGCTCCGCGCCGTCGGCGTCCTCGTCGTCTGCGCCGTCCAGCAGCAGCTCCGCGCCGTCGGCGTCCTCGTCGTCTGCGCCGTCCAGCAGCAGCTCCGCGCCGTCGGCGTCCTCGTCGTCTGCGCCGTCCAGCAGCAGCTCCGCGCCGTCGGCGTCCTCGTCGTCTGCGCCGTCCAGCAGCAGCTCCGCGCCGTCGGCGTCCTCGTCGTCTGCGCCGTCCAGCAGCAGCTCCGCGCCGTCGGCGTCCTCGTCGTCTGCGCCGTCCAGCAGCAGCTCCGCGCCGTCGGCGTCCTCGTCGTCTGCACCGTCCAGCAGCAGCTCCGCGCCGTCAGCGTCCTCGTCGTCTGCACCGTCCAGCAGCAGCTCCGCGCCGTCGGCGTCGTCGTCGTCTGCGCCGTCCAGCAGCAGCTCCGCGCCGTCGGCGTCCTCGTCGTCTGCACCGTCCAGCAGCAGCTCTGCGCCGTCGGCGTCGTCGTCGTCTGCGCCGTCCAGCAGCAGCTCCGCCCCATCGGCGTCCTCGTCGTCTGCGCCGTCCAGCAGCAGCTCCGCCCCATCGGCGTCCTCGTCGTCTGCACCGTCCAGCAGCAGCTCCGCGCCGTCGGCGTCCTCGTCGTCTGCGCCGTCCAGCAGCAGCTCCGCGCCGTCGGCGTCCTCGTCGTCTGCGCCGTCCAGCAGCAGCTCCGCGCCGTCGGCGTCCTCGTCGTCTGCACCGTCCAGCAGCAGCTCCGCGCCGTCAGCGTCCTCGTCGTCTGCACCGTCCAGCAGCAGCTCCGCGCCGTCGGCGTCGTCGTCGTCTGCGCCGTCCAGCAGCAGCTCCGCGCCGTCGGCGTCGTCGTCGTCTGCGCCGTCCAGCAGCAGCTCCGCGCCGTCAGCGTCCTCGTCGTCTGCACCGTCCAGCAGCAGCTCCGCGCCATCTGCGTCGTCTGCACCGTCCAGCAGCAGCTCCGCGCCGTCGGCGTCGTCGTCGTCTGCGCCGTCCAGCAGCAGCTCCGCGCCGTCGGCGTCGTCGTCGTCTGCGCCGTCCAGCAGCAGCTCCGCGCCGTCGGCGTCCTCGTCGTCTGCGCCGTCCAGCAGCAGCTCCGCGCCGTCGGCGTCCTCGTCGTCTGCGCCGTCCAGCAGCAGCTCCGCGCCGTCGGCGTCCTCGTCGTCTGCGCCGTCCAGCAGCAGCTCCGCGCCGTCGGCGTCCTCGTCGTCTGCGCCGTCCAGCAGCAGCTCCGCGCCGTCGGCGTCCTCGTCGTCTGCGCCGTCCAGCAGCAGCTCCGCGCCGTCGGCGTCGTCGTCGTCTGCGCCGTCCAGCAGCAGCTCCGCGCCGTCGGCGTCGTCGTCGTCTGCGCCGTCCAGCAGCAGCTCCGCGCCGTCGGCGTCCTCGTCGTCTGCGCCGTCCAGCAGCAGCTCCGCGCCGTCGGCGTCCTCGTCGTCTGCGCCGTCCAGCAGCAGCTCCGCGCCGTCGGCGTCGTCGTCGTCTGCACTGTCCAGCAGCAGCTCCGCGCCGTCAGCGTCCTCGTCGTCTGCGCCGTCCAGCAGCAGCTCCGCGCCGTCAGCGTCGTCGTCGTCTGCGCCGTCCAGCAGCAGCTCCGCGCCGTCGGCGTCGTCGTCGTCTGCGCCGTCCAGCAGCAGCTCCGCGCCGTCGGCGTCCTCGTCGTCTGCACCGTCCAGCAGCAGCTCCGCGCCGTCGGCGTCCTCGTCGTCTGCGCCGTCCAGCAGCAGCTCCGCGCCGTCGGCGTCCTCGTCGTCTGCGCCGTCCAGCAGCAGCTCCGCGCCGTCGGCGTCGTCGTCGTCTGCGCCGTCCAGCAGCAGCTCCGCGCCGTCGGCGTCCTCGTCGTCTGCGCCGTCCAGCAGCAGCTCCGCGCCGTCAGCGTCCTCGTCGTCTGCGCCGTCCAGCAGCAGCTCCGCGCCATCTGCGTCGTCTGCACCGTCCAGCAGCAGCTCCGCGCCGTCGGCGTCCTCGTCGTCTGCGCCGTCCAGCAGCAGCTCCGCGCCGTCAGCGTCCTCGTCGTCTGCACCGTCCAGCAGCAGCTCCGCGCCGTCAGCGTCCTCGTCGTCTGCACCGTCCAGCAGCAGCTCCGCGCCGTCGGCGTCCTCGTCGTCTGCGCCGTCCAGCAGCAGCTCCGCGCCGTCGGCGTCCTCGTCGTCTGCGCCGTCCAGCAGCAGCTCCGCGCCGTCGGCGTCCTCGTCGTCTGCGCCGTCCAGCAGCAGCTCCGCGCCGTCGGCGTCGTCGTCGTCTGCGCCGTCCAGCAGCAGCTCCGCGCCGTCGGCGTCCTCGTCGTCTGCACCGTCCAGCAGCAGCTCCGCGCCGTCGGCGTCCTCGTCGTCTGCGCCGTCCAGCAGCAGCTCCGCGCCGTCGGCGTCCTCGTCGTCTGCGCCGTCCAGCAGCAGCTCCGCGCCGTCGGCGTCCTCGTCGTCTGCGCCGTCCAGCAGCAGCTCCGCGCCGTCAGCGTCCTCGTCGTCTGCACCGTCCAGCAGCAGCTCCGCGCCGTCGGCGTCCTCGTCGTCTGCGCCGTCCAGCAGCAGCTCCGCGCCGTCAGCGTCCTCGTCGTCTGCACCGTCCAGCAGCAGCTCCGCGCCGTCGGCGTCCTCGTCGTCTGCGCCGTCCAGCAGCAGCTCCGCGCCGTCGGCGTCCTCGTCGTCTGCGCCGTCCAGCAGCAGCTCCGCGCCATCTGCGTCGTCGTCGTCTGCGCCGTCCAGCAGCAGCTCCGCGCCGTCGGCGTCCTCGTCGTCTGCGCCGTCCAGCAGCAGCTCCGCGCCGTCAGCGTCCTCGTCGTCTGCACCGTCCAGCAGCAGCTCCGCGCCGTCGGCGTCCTCGTCGTCTGCGCCGTCCAGCAGCAGCTCCGCGCCGTCGGCGTCCTCGTCGTCTGCGCCGTCCAGCAGCAGCTCCGCGCCGTCAGCGTCCTCGTCGTCTGCGCCGTCCAGCAGCAGCTCCGCGCCGTCGGCGTCCTCGTCGTCTGCGCCGTCCAGCAGCAGCTCCGCGCCGTCGGCGTCCTCGTCGTCTGCACCGTCCAGCAGCAGCTCCGCGCCGTCGGCGTCGTCGTCGTCTGCGCCGTCCAGCAGCAGCTCCGCGCCGTCAGCGTCCTCGTCGTCTGCACCGTCCAGCAGCAGCTCCGCGCCGTCGGCGTCCTCGTCGTCTGCGCCGTCCAGCAGCAGCTCCGCGCCGTCGGCGTCCTCGTCGTCTGCACCGTCCAGCAGCAGCTCCGCGCCGTCAGCGTCCTCGTCGTCTGCGCCGTCCAGCAGCAGCTCCGCGCCGTCGGCGTCGTCGTCGTCTGCGCCGTCCAGCAGCAGCTCCGCGCCGTCGGCGTCGTCGTCGTCTGCGCCGTCCAGCAGCAGCTCCGCGCCGTCAGCGTCCTCGTCGTCTGCGCCGTCCAGCAGCAGCTCCGCGCCGTCGGCGTCGTCGTCGTCTGCGCCGTCCAGCAGCAGCTCCGCGCCGTCGGCGTCGTCGTCGTCTGCGCCGTCCAGCAGCAGCTCCGCGCCGTCGGCGTCGTCGTCGTCTGCGCCGTCCAGCAGCAGCTCCGCGCCGTCGGCGTCCTCGTCGTCTGCGCCGTCCAGCAGCAGCTCCGCGCCGTCGGCGTCCTCGTCGTCTGCGCCGTCCAGCAGCAGCTCCGCGCCGTCGGCGTCCTCGTCGTCTGCGCCGTCCAGCAGCAGCTCCGCGCCGTCGGCGTCCTCGTCGTCTGCGCCGTCCAGCAGCAGCTCCGCGCCGTCGGCGTCCTCGTCGTCTGCGCCGTCCAGCAGCAGCTCCGCGCCGTCAGCGTCCTCGTCGTCTGCACCGTCCAGCAGCAGCTCCGCGCCGTCGGCGTCCTCGTCGTCTGCGCCGTCCAGCAGCAGCTCCGCGCCGTCGGCGTCGTCGTCGTCTGCACCGTCCAGCAGCAGCTCCGCGCCGTCGGCGTCCTCGTCGTCTGCGCCGTCCAGCAGCAGCTCCACGCCGTCGGCGTCCTCGTCGTCTGCACCGTCCAGCAGCAGCTCCGCGCCGTCGGCGTCCTCGTCGTCTGCGCCGTCCAGCAGCAGCTCCGCGCCGTCGGCGTCGTCGTCGTCTGCACCGTCCAGCAGCAGCTCCGCGCCGTCGGCGTCCTCGTCGTCTGCGCCGTCCAGCAGCAGCTCCGCGCCGTCGGCGTCCTCGTCGTCTGCACCGTCCAGCAGCAGCTCCGCGCCGTCGGCGTCCTCGTCGTCTGCGCCGTCCAGCAGCAGCTCCGCGCCGTCGGCGTCCTCGTCGTCTGCGCCGTCCAGCAGCAGCTCCGCGCCGTCGGCGTCCTCGTCGTCTGCGCCGTCCAGCAGCAGCTCCGCGCCGTCGGCGTCGTCGTCGTCTGCACCGTCCAGCAGCAGCTCCGCGCCGTCGGCGTCGTCGTCGTCTGCGCCGTCCAGCAGCAGCTCCGCGCCGTCGGCGTCCTCGTCGTCTGCGCCGTCCAGCAGCAGCTCCGCGCCGTCGGCGTCCTCGTCGTCTGCGCCGTCCAGCAGCAGCTCCGCGCCGTCGGCGTCCTCGTCGTCTGCGCCGTCCAGCAGCAGCTCCGCGCCGTCAGCGTCCTCGTCGTCTGCGCCGTCCAGCAGCAGCTCCGCGCCGTCGGCGTCCTCGTCGTCTGCGCCGTCCAGCAGCAGCTCCGCGCCGTCGGCGTCGTCGTCGTCTGCACCGTCCAGCAGCAGCTCCGCGCCGTCGGCGTCGTCGTCGTCTGCGCCGTCCAGCAGCAGCTCCGCGCCGTCGGCGTCCTCGTCGTCTGCGCCGTCCAGCAGCAGCTCCGCGCCGTCGGCGTCCTCGTCGTCTGCGCCGTCCAGCAGCAGCTCCGCGCCGTCGGCGTCCTCGTCGTCTGCGCCGTCCAGCAGCAGCTCCGCGCCGTCAGCGTCCTCGTCGTCTGCGCCGTCCAGCAGCAGCTCCGCGCCGTCGGCGTCCTCGTCGTCTGCGCCGTCCAGCAGCAGCTCCACGCCGTCGGCGTCCTCGTCGTCTGCACCGTCCAGCAGCAGCTCCGCGCCGTCGGCGTCCTCGTCGTCTGCGCCGTCCAGCAGCAGCTCCGCGCCGTCGGCGTCCTCGTCGTCTGCGCCGTCCAGCAGCAGCTCCGCGCCGTCGGCGTCCTCGTCGTCTGCGCCGTCCAGCAGCAGCTCCGCGCCGTCGGCGTCGTCGTCGTCTGCGCCGTCCAGCAGCAGCTCCGCGCCGTCGGCGTCCTCGTCGTCTGCGCCGTCCAGCAGCAGCTCCGCGCCGTCGGCGTCGTCGTCGTCTGCGCCGTCCAGCAGCAGCTCCGCGCCGTCGGCGTCCTCGTCGTCTGCACCGTCCAGCAGCAGCTCCGCGCCGTCGGCGTCCTCGTCGTCTGCACCGTCCAGCAGCAGCTCCGCGCCGTCGGCGTCCTCGTCGTCTGCGCCGTCCAGCAGCAGCTCCGCGCCGTCGGCGTCCTCGTCGTCTGCGCCGTCCAGCAGCAGCTCCGCGCCGTCGGCGTCGTCGTCGTCTGCGCCGTCCAGCAGCAGCTCCGCGCCGTCGGCGTCCTCGTCTTCTGCGCCGTCCAGCAGCAGCTCCGCGCCGTCGGCGTCCTCGTCGTCTGCGCCGTCCAGCAGCAGCTCCGCGCCGTCGGCGTCGTCGTCGTCTGCGCCGTCCAGCAGCAGCTCCGCGCCGTCGGCGTCCTCGTCGTCTGCGCCGTCCAGCAGCAGCTCCGCGCCGTCGGCGTCCTCGTCGTCTGCGCCGTCCAGCAGCAGCTCCGCGCCGTCGGCGTCCTCGTCGTCTGCGCCGTCCAGCAGCAGCTCCGCGCCGTCGGCGTCCTCGTCGTCTGCGCCGTCCAGCAGCAGCTCCGCGCCGTCAGCGTCCTCGTCGTCTGCGCCGTCCAGCAGCAGCTCCGCGCCGTCGGCGTCCTCGTCGTCTGCGCCGTCCAGCAGCAGCTCCGCGCCGTCGGCGTCCTCGTCGTCTGCGCCGTCCAGCAGCAGCTCTGCGCCGTCGGCGTCCTCGTCGTCTGCGCCGTCCAGCAGCAGCTCCGCGCCGTCGGCGTCGTCGTCGTCTGCGCCGTCCAGCAGCAGCTCCGCGCCGTCGGCGTCCTCGTCGTCTGCGCCGTCCAGCAGCAGCTCCGCGCCGTCGGCGTCCTCGTCGTCTGCGCCGTCCAGCAGCAGCTCTGCGCCGTCGGCGTCCTCGTCGTCTGCGCCGTCCAGCAGCTCTTCCGTGTCGCTCAGTGACAGTGGAGGTTGCTTCAGCGATGTTCCTTATTACACGCCAGTGCAGGTGGCGCATAGCATGCGCTTTCTCTCTGGGTTTTCCGAGGTGTCCGCGGATGCAAGTTCCAGTTGGAAGTGTCCGAACTTCTGCTCATGGGCGGGGGTAACGTGCACACCGGAAGGATTTTTTCTCGATCTAGCGGGTGTGGTCAAGTCGGGCTGGCTACCGATGGTTCCCGGTGACTGCGACGGCTTGGAAGTCCCTGTTTTGAGTATCAGCGCGGGTGGTGCGGAGGGAGGCGTGACTTTGAATGGCTCTTTGCCGCCGTCGTGGGGTCGGCTGCTGTCTCTTGTTGAGCTGGATTTCTCGTACACGGGCGTCAGCGGTGCGGCACCGTCGGACTGGTCGGCCTTGGTGAACCTGAAGAAGCTGAATCTGGGCCACAATAAGTTGAGTGGTGAATTCCCGGCGGAGTGGAGCGGCATGGTGGCCATAGAGGAGCTGTATCTGAACGACAACAAATTCAGTGGCAGGTTGCCCTTCGAATGGTTTAAGATGGAGAGCCTCAAAATCCTCGATCTCTCCAACAACGAATTGGGCGGCTCCCTTCCCAGCTTCATCGTTTCACTCTCGCGCTCACACGACGTCGCAGCGCTGCGCGAGCGGCTGTTGGCGGTGAGGAAGTAACGGAACGAATCGGACAGTTTCGAAGTTTTTTTTGTGTGTGCATTACGTGGCGTGAGCGGATGTTTGAGCGTGTGTGTTGTTGCTCTTACGAGCGAGACTCGTTGTCGGTGTGAGACGCCCATTCTGTGCTTGTCTGTTGTCACGTTGCATTGGCTAGAGCGTGCGGCAAACCGCGCACCACACGCACGATACCTGCTCCCCGCGCCCCCTTACCTTCTGCCACTTATCTTTCCTTCTCGCTGGGCCGTTCGCATATGTCCGTGCCCCTCTTCCTTGTTTGTTTTGAACGACCAGCGTGCCGACCCTGGTGGGTGTTGCTACGCTTCTCGCACCCCGTTTCTCACATGCCGCTGCTGCTGCTCTCTCTCTCTGCGCCTGCTCGCTGGCCACATGGATTGTCACGGCGCCGCGTGATTGCATTGGGGGCTGCGCAACACATTGGGAAGGGTGTACCTGCGCGCAGAGGTGGCGCACACCTCACGGTGAGGCGACACAGTCTTCTCGTTTTTTCTTTTACTCATTGAGTGCTCTCAGCACGTTCATTTTGCAAGTTGGACTGACTGGCTGCACCGATGGCTGGGCGCCTGAGAGCTTCCGCTCTTGTGGGCGCACTTGGTGTCCACCTCCTCGCCTGTAGTCGCGTCTGTGTCCATCTGTGCATCTCCCTCATTTTATTTCTCGTTTTCGGCTTCACCGTCTCTCTCGGGCTGATCCTCTCTTCTGTCCGGCATCTCACTTGCCCTCCAATGCATGCCGCGCGTGTATGCGTACCTGTGCCCATGTCTCTCTGTCTCCATCTCTCTGCACGTGGCGTTGCTGGCCGAGGGAGT
>NC_009419.2:216184-235344 GCF_000002875.2 Leishmania infantum JPCM5
CCGACGACGTGTAAAATGCAGCGGTGGCCGGCTGTTGCGACAGTGGCGTCGTAGATTCGTCGAGAGCCTTCGAGAAAGCACTGAATAGCTCCTGGACCGTTGCGTATCGTCGGGTCTCGCGTCTGACACTCATGTCGGCATCGGTGGCCTCATGGGCGGCGGTCGCCCGCTCTGGCGGTTCCGGAGTCGCGGACCGTTTACAGTGACGCACCCGCGCATGACGCAAGAAGCGGCGGTGGTGTGGGGTAAGGGCCAGCCGCGTGTGTAGCCGGATGTCGAGGAAGCGGAAGACAGCTGCAATGCACTTGGCGTTTTCTGCATCCTGCGCATCCGCCTGCTCGGAGCCACTGCTACCCGGGAAACCGGCGCTGTCCACTTCCTTTGATTTTGGTTGCCCGCGCTGCGAATGCCTGGTGTTGTTGCGCACGCGGCGCCCTCCACACACACCACCACAACTACCCCTGCATCGCAGTGGTCTCTCTTTTCGTTTTCTCGCTCTCTTTCCTTCCTGCTGTTTGGTGTGCCATCCCTGTGGCAAGGTGCACGCCGTTAAGGACGTCTTCTCAACTCCCTTCCCTTTTGTGTGTGTGTGTGTGTGTGTTAGTGTGTATTGCCTGTTTTTGTTTTGTGTTGTGCTCTCCGGGCTCATTCTTTTCGTGACTTCGAGTATCTCCCGTTTCGGGCTCTTCTCAGCTACGCGTATACCATATTCTCTCCTTTCGCCTTCGTTCGCCGCTGTCTCTCCCCTCCCCCGGGCCACCTCTGCACACCCCCAACCCTCGCTTCGCGTCTCTCTTTCGCACCCCTTGCTTGCGTGTCCTTTCTGTGTGTGTTGTGTAGGTGTGGGTGTGCTGTGTGTGTGTGTGTGTGATTTAGGTTCTGCGTACAGTTGATTTCTTGTCATTTTATGGAACGGACGACCACCTCCTCTGCCCCTCGCAGTGCATACCTGTCCACCTGTCGTGTAATCGTTGGTTTTCTTCCCGCTTGAATCCATCATCGCCAGCGCGTTTTCTCTTCCACAGCATCTGGCCTCCCCCTCCACCCTCCGGCACAAGCGCCCTCACTCGTTCACGTCGCTGCTAGCAGAGAGCTACCCGTATCTATTCTCACGTCTCTGTCGGCGTTCTCCGTCCTTGTTACTTTCTCTAGCGCTCTCAGTGAAGCGAACGCGGGAAGCTCGCCGAGGCCATATTGCGCCCCCGCCCCCACCCAACAAGAGGGCGAGAGGATACACAAACTAATAGAACGACGGCTCTTTGTCTTTTCGCTTGTTTTGCACACTGCCCTTTTACGTGTCCTTTTCTCTCACGCGCACTGCCCAACACAACACCGCGCTGGCTCGCTGTTTGCGAACTCCCCGACCACACGCGAAGGAAGACGAGTGTCCCTCGCACACATTTCTTTCCTTCCCACGCTATCTCTGACTGTCGAGCGTCTTTTGCTGCGCGTGCTTTTATCTTGTGTTCTCTCTTTCTGTTTGGTTGGTTGTTTCCCCTCTCCCTTTCCTTCCTACCTTCTCTCCCATTTCTGCGTCCGTGGGTGTGTCTCCTTGCTGCCGCCATCAACTGGACACCATGGCGCTCCTTCATTCCATCATCTCGACGCCAAGGCCACATCGGCACGCTGCGCTCATTGCGGTGTCGCTGTTGTCTGTGGTTCTAGTTTTTTGGGGTGCCGACGCACACGCCGCTGACGATGATGCAGATGTGAGCGCATGCTCTGGCAACAGCCCATACTACACGGCCATCGAGCACGAGAACACCCGCAGCTTTCTTGACTCTTTCAAGGAGGCTATCCCAGCTCTGAAGTCCCTGTGGACGTGCGACAATTTCTGCGTCCATCCGGGTATCCACTGCACAGCGATGGGCCTCCACATTACCTTGAACGCATCGGCACTGTCGGGAAGCCTTCCTGAGCTCCCGAACAACGTCGATGGATTCCACGTGGTCCTTTCAGGCCTCACATTTGTCGGCAAAGGGGAGCGTGTGATCGGTTCCCTGCCCGTCAGCTGGAATCTCCTCACTCGTCTCTCTTACTTCCACGCCGGCGCCACCGCCTTCTCTGGAACTCTGCCAGAAACGTGGGGAACATCCGTCGAACTGCGTGTCATGACAAGACGCTCAATAGCTCCTCTCGCCAGACCCTGCGGCAACTCTTGCTTCCGTTCGATCCGTCTCGGTGGAAACCACTTGAGCGGTACCCTGCCCGCCAGCTGGTCCAGCATGAAGGATCTGCAAGAGATTTGGATCAACAACAACCTCCTCACCGGCACCCTGCCCCCCGAGTGGAGCACCATCACTAACCTCCGCTCTGTTAACGCACGCCACAACCTCCTAACAGGCACACTGCCGCCGGAGTGGTCTTCGATGCCCGCCATTCGCGACCTCACCCTCGACCACAACAGGTTCTGCGGATGCGTTCCAGATTCCTGGAAGCAAATCAACGGCCTCACTATTGACGCCGATAAACCACTCTGGGAACCTCACTGCGCTGTCTCCAACAGCTGCGAGGAGGAACCCACCAGCAGCAGCTCCGCGCCATCGCCGTCGTCGTCGTCTGCGCCGTCCAGCAGCAGCTCCGCGCCGTCCAGCAGCAGCTCCGCGCCATCGCCGTCGTCGTCGTCTGCGCCGTCCAGCAGCAGCTCCGCGCCGTCCAGCAGCAGCTCCGCGCCGTCGGCGTCGTCGTCGTCTGCGCCGTCCAGCAGCAGCTCCGCGCCGTCGGCGTCGTCGTCGTCTGCGCCGTCCAGCAGCAGCTCTGCGCCGTCGGCGTCGTCGTCGTCTGCGCCGTCCAGCAGCAGCTCCGCGCCGTCGGCGTCCTCGTCGTCTGCGCCGTCCAGCAGCAGCTCCGCGCCGTCGGCGTCGTCGTCGTCTGCGCCGTCCAGCAGCAGCTCCGCGCCGTCGGCGTCCTCGTCGTCTGCGCCGTCCAGCAGCAGCTCCGCGCCGTCGGCGTCGTCGTCGTCTGCGCCGTCCAGCAGCAGCTCTGCGCCGTCGGCGTCGTCGTCGTCTGCGCCGTCCAGCAGCAGCTCCGCGCCGTCGGCGTCGTCGTCGTCTGCGCCGTCCAGCAGCAGCTCCGCGCCGTCGGCGTCGTCGTCGTCTGCGCCGTCCAGCAGCAGCTCCGCGCCGTCGGCGTCGTCGTCGTCTGCGCCGTCCAGCAGCAGCTCTGCGCCGTCGGCGTCGTCGTCGTCTGCGCCGTCCAGCAGCAGCTCCGCGCCGTCGGCGTCCTCGTCGTCTGCGCCGTCCAGCAGCAGCTCTGCGCCGTCGGCGTCGTCGTCGTCTGCGCCGTCCAGCAGCAGCTCCGCGCCGTCGGCGTCCTCGTCGTCTGCGCCGTCCAGCAGCAGCTCCGCGCCGTCGGCGTCGTCGTCGTCTGCGCCGTCCAGCAGCAGCTCCGCGCCATCGCCGTCGTCGTCGTCTGCGCCGTCCAGCAGACTCCGCGCCGTCCAGCAGCAGCTCCGCGCCGTCGGCGTCGTCGTCGTCTGCGCCGTCCAGCAGCAGCTCTGCGCCGTCGGCGTCGTCGTCGTCTGCGCCGTTCAGCAGCAGCTCCGCGCCGTCGGCGTCGTCGTCGTCTGCGCCGTCCAGCAGCAGCTCCGCGCCATCGGCGTCGTCGTCGTCTGCGCCGTCCAGCAGCAGCTCCGCGCCGTCGGCGTCGTCGTCGTCTGCGCCGTCCAGCAGCAGCTCCGCGCCATCGGCGTCGTCGTCGTCTGCGCCGTCCAGCAGCAGCTCCGCGCCGTCGGCGTCGTCGTCGTCTGCGCCGTCCAGCAGCAGCTCCGCGCCGTCGGCGTCGTCGTCGTCTGCGCCGTCCAGCAGCAGCTCCGCGCCGTCGGCGTCGTCGTCGTCTGCGCCGTCCAGCAGCAGCTCCGCGCCGTCGGCGTCGTCGTCGTCTGCAGCGTCCAGCAGCAGCTCCGCGCCGTCGGCGTCGTCGTCGTCTGCACCGTCCAGCAGCAGCTCCGCGCCGTCGGCGTCCTCGTCGTCTGCGCCGTCCAGCAGCAGCTCCGCGCCGTCGGCGTCCTCGTCGTCTGCACCGTCCAGCAGCAGCTCCGCGCCGTCGGCGTCCTCGTCGTCTGCGCCGTCCAGCAGCAGCTCCGCGCCGTCGGCGTCCTCGTCGTCTGCGCCGTCCAGCAGCAGCTCCGCGCCGTCGGCGTCCTCGTCGTCTGCGCCGTCTAGCAGCAGCTCCGCGCCGTCAGCGTCGTCGTCGTCTGCGCCGTCCAGCAGCAGCTCCGCGCCGTCGGCGTCCTCGTCGTCTGCGCCGTCCAGCAGCAGCTCCGCGCCGTCAGCGTCCTCGTCGTCTGCGCCGTCCAGCAGCAGCTCCGCGCCGTCGGCGTCCTCGTCGTCTGCGCCGTCCAGCAGCAGCTCCGCGCCGTCGGCGTCCTCGTCGTCTGCGCCGTCCAGCAGCAGCTCCGCGCCGTCAGCGTCCTCGTCGTCTGCGCCGTCCAGCAGCAGCTCCGCGCCGTCGGCGTCCTCGTCGTCTGCGCCGTCCAGCAGCAGCTCCGCGCCGTCGGCGTCCTCGTCGTCTGCGCCGTCCAGCAGCAGCTCCGCGCCGTCAGCGTCCTCGTCGTCTGCGCCGTCCAGCAGCAGCTCCGCGCCGTCGGCGTCCTCGTCGTCTGCGCCGTCCAGCAGCAGCTCCGCGCCGTCGGCGTCCTCGTCGTCTGCACCGTCCAGCAGCAGCTCCGCGCCGTCGGCGTCCTCGTCGTCTGCGCCGTCCAGCAGCAGCTCCGCGCCGTCGGCGTCCTCGTCGTCTGCACCGTCCAGCAGCAGCTCCGCGCCGTCGGCGTCGTCGTCGTCTGCACCGTCCAGCAGCAGCTCCGCGCCGTCGGCGTCCTCGTCGTCTGCGCCGTCCAGCAGCAGCTCCACACCGTCGGCGTCCTCGTCGTCTGCGCCGTCCAGCAGCAGCTCCGCGCCGTCGGCGTCCTCGTCGTCTGCGCCGTCCAGCAGCAGCTCCGCGCCGTCGGCGTCCTCGTCGTCTGCACCGTCCAGCAGCAGCTCCGCGCCGTCGGCGTCCTCGTCGTCTGCACCGTCCAGCAGCAGCTCCGCGCCGTCGGCGTCCTCGTCGTCTGCGCCGTCCAGCAGCAGCTCCACACCGTCGGCGTCCTCGTCGTCTGCGCCGTCCAGCAGCAGCTCCGCGCCGTCGGCGTCCTCGTCGTCTGCGCCGTCCAGCAGCAGCTCCGCGCCGTCGGCGTCCTCGTCGTCTGCGCCGTCCAGCAGCAGCTCCGCGCCGTCGGCGTCCTCGTCGTCTGCACCGTCCAGCAGCAGCTCCGCGCCGTCGGCGTCCTCGTCGTCTGCGCCGTCCAGCAGCAGCTCCGCGCCGTCGGCGTCGTCGTCGTCTGCACCGTCCAGCAGCAGCTCCGCGCCGTCAGCGTCCTCGTCGTCTGCGCCGTCCAGCAGCAGCTCCGCGCCGTCGGCGTCCTCGTCGTCTGCGCCGTCCAGCAGCAGCTCCACACCGTCGGCGTCCTCGTCGTCTGCGCCGTCCAGCAGCAGCTCCGCGCCGTCGGCGTCCTCGTCGTCTGCGCCGTCCAGCAGCAGCTCCGCGCCGTCGGCGTCCTCGTCGTCTGCACCGTCCAGCAGCAGCTCCGCGCCGTCGGCGTCGTCGTCGTCTGCGCCGTCCAGCAGCAGCTCCGCGCCGTCGGCGTCGTCGTCGTCTGCGCCGTCCAGCAGCAGCTCCGCGCCGTCGGCGTCGTCGTCGTCTGCACCGTCCAGCAGCAGCTCCGCGCCGTCGGCGTCGTCGTCGTCTGCACCGTCCAGCAGCAGCTCCGCGCCGTCGGCGTCGTCGTCGTCTGCACCGTCCAGCAGCAGCTCCGCGCCGTCGGCGTCCTCGTCGTCTGCGCCGTCCAGCAGCAGCTCCGCGCCGTCGGCGTCCTCGTCGTCTGCGCCGTCCAGCAGCAGCTCCGCGCCGTCGGCGTCCTCGTCGTCTGCGCCGTCCAGCAGCAGCTCCACACCGTCGGCGTCCTCGTCGTCTGCACCGTCCAGCAGCAGCTCCGCGCCGTCGGCGTCCTCGTCGTCTGCGCCGTCCAGCAGCAGCTCCGCGCCGTCGGCGTCCTCGTCGTCTGCGCCGTCCAGCAGCAGCTCCGCGCCGTCGGCGTCCTCGTCGTCTGCACCGTCCAGCAGCAGCTCCGCGCCGTCGGCGTCGTCGTCGTCTGCGCCGTCCAGCAGCAGCTCCGCGCCGTCGGCGTCGTCGTCGTCTGCGCCGTCCAGCAGCAGCTCCGCGCCGTCGGCGTCGTCGTCGTCTGCACCGTCCAGCAGCAGCTCCGCGCCGTCGGCGTCGTCGTCGTCTGCACCGTCCAGCAGCAGCTCCGCGCCGTCAGCGTCCTCGTCGTCTGCGCCGTCCAGCAGCAGCTCCGCGCCGTCGGCGTCCTCGTCGTCTGCGCCGTCCAGCAGCAGCTCCGCGCCGTCGGCGTCGTCGTCGTCTGCACCGTCCAGCAGCAGCTCCGCGCCGTCAGCGTCCTCGTCGTCTGCACCGTCCAGCAGCAGCTCCGCGCCGTCGGCGTCCTCGTCGTCTGCGCCGTCCAGCAGCAGCTCCGCGCCGTCGGCGTCCTCGTCGTCTGCGCCGTCCAGCAGCAGCTCCACACCGTCGGCGTCCTCGTCGTCTGCGCCGTCCAGCAGCAGCTCCGCGCCGTCGGCGTCCTCGTCGTCTGCGCCGTCCAGCAGCAGCTCCGCGCCGTCGGCGTCCTCGTCGTCTGCACCGTCCAGCAGCAGCTCCGCGCCGTCGGCGTCGTCGTCGTCTGCGCCGTCCAGCAGCAGCTCCGCGCCGTCGGCGTCCTCGTCGTCTGCGCCGTCCAGCAGCAGCTCCGCGCCGTCGGCGTCGTCGTCGTCTGCGCCGTCCAGCAGCAGCTCCGCGCCGTCGGCGTCGTCGTCGTCTGCGCCGTCCAGCAGCAGCTCCGCGCCGTCGGCGTCGTCGTCGTCTGCGCCGTCCAGCAGCAGCTCCGCGCCGTCGGCGTCGTCGTCGTCTGCGCCGTCCAGCAGCAGCTCCGCGCCGTCGGCGTCGTCGTCGTCTGCGCCGTCCAGCAGCAGCTCCGCGCCGTCGGCGTCCTCGTCGTCTGCGCCGTCCAGCAGCAGCTCCGCGCCGTCGGCGTCCTCGTCGTCTGCGCCGTCCAGCAGCAGCTCCGCGCCGTCAGCGTCCTCGTCGTCTGCGCCGTCCAGCAGCAGCTCCGCGCCGTCGGCGTCCTCGTCGTCTGCGCCGTCCAGCAGCAGCTCCGCGCCGTCGGCGTCCTCGTCGTCTGCGCCGTCCAGCAGCAGCTCCGCGCCGTCGGCGTCCTCGTCGTCTGCGCCGTCCAGCAGCAGCTCCGCGCCGTCGGCGTCCTCGTCGTCTGCGCCGTCCAGCAGCAGCTCCGCGCCGTCGGCGTCGTCGTCGTCTGCGCCGTCCAGCAGCAGCTCCGCGCCGTCGGCGTCCTCGTCGTCTGCGCCGTCCAGCAGCAGCTCCGCGCCGTCGGCGTCCTCGTCGTCTGCGCCGTCCAGCAGCAGCTCCACACCGTCGGCGTCCTCGTCGTCTGCGCCGTCCAGCAGCAGCTCCGCGCCGTCGGCGTCCTCGTCGTCTGCGCCGTCCAGCAGCAGCTCCGCGCCGTCGGCGTCGTCGTCGTCTGCGCCGTCCAGCAGCAGCTCCGCACCGTCGGCGTCGTCGTCGTCTGCGCCGTCCAGCAGCAGCTCCGCGCCGTCGGCGTCCTCGTCGTCTGCGCCGTCCAGCAGCAGCTCCGCGCCGTCGGCGTCCTCGTCGTCTGCGCCGTCCAGCAGCAGCTCCGCGCCGTCGGCGTCCTCGTCGTCTGCGCCGTCCAGCAGCAGCTCCGCGCCGTCGGCGTCCTCGTCGTCTGCGCCGTCCAGCAGCAGCTCCGCGCCGTCGGCGTCCTCGTCGTCTGCGCCGTCCAGCAGCAGCTCCGCGCCGTCGGCGTCCTCGTCGTCTGCGCCGTCCAGCAGCAGCTCCGCGCCGTCGGCGTCCTCGTCGTCTGCGCCGTCCAGCAGCAGCTCCGCGCCGTCGGCGTCCTCGTCGTCTGCGCCGTCCAGCAGCAGCTCCGCGCCGTCGGCGTCCTCGTCGTCTGCGCCGTCCAGCAGCAGCTCCGCGCCGTCGGCGTCCTCGTCGTCTGCACCGTCCAGCAGCAGCTCCGCGCCGTCGGCGTCCTCGTCGTCTGCACCGTCCAGCAGCAGCTCCGCGCCGTCGGCGTCCTCGTCGTCTGCGCCGTCCAGCAGCAGCTCCGCGCCGTCGGCGTCCTCGTCGTCTGCACCGTCCAGCAGCAGCTCCACACCGTCGGCGTCCTCGTCGTCTGCGCCGTCCAGCAGCAGCTCCACACCGTCGGCGTCGTCGTCGTCTGCGCCGTCCAGCAGCAGCTCCGCGCCGTCGGCGTCGTCGTCGTCTGCGCCGTCCAGCAGCAGCTCCGCGCCGTCGGCGTCGTCGTCGTCTGCGCCGTCCAGCAGCAGCTCCGCGCCGTCGGCGTCCTCGTCGTCTGCACCGTCCAGCAGCAGCTCCGCGCCGTCGGCGTCGTCGTCGTCTGCGCCGTCCAGCAGCAGCTCCGCGCCGTCGGCGTCGTCGTCGTCTGCACCGTCCAGCAGCAGCTCCGCGCCGTCAGCGTCCTCGTCGTCTGCACCGTCCAGCAGCAGCTCCGCGCCGTCGGCGTCGTCGTCGTCTGCGCCGTCCAGCAGCAGCTCCGCGCCGTCGGCGTCGTCGTCGTCTGCGCCGTCCAGCAGCAGCTCTGCGCCGTCGGCGTCCTCGTCGTCTGCGCCGTCCAGCAGCAGCTCCGCGCCGTCGGCGTCGTCGTCGTCTGCGCCGTCCAGCAGCAGCTCCGCGCCGTCGGCGTCCTCGTCGTCTGCGCCGTCCAGCAGCAGCTCTGCGCCGTCGGCGTCGTCGTCGTCTGCGCCGTCCAGCAGCAGCTCCGCGCCGTCGGCGTCGTCGTCGTCTGCGCCGTCCAGCAGCAGCTCCGCGCCGTCAGCGTCCTCGTCGTCTGCACCGTCCAGCAGCAGCTCCGCGCCGTCGGCGTCGTCGTCGTCTGCGCCGTCCAGCAGCAGCTCCGCGCCGTCGGCGTCGTCGTCGTCTGCGCCGTCCAGCAGCAGCTCTGCGCCGTCGGCGTCCTCGTCGTCTGCGCCGTCCAGCAGCAGCTCCGCGCCGTCGGCGTCGTCGTCGTCTGCGCCGTCCAGCAGCAGCTCCGCGCCGTCGGCGTCGTCGTCGTCTGCGCCGTCCAGCAGCAGCTCCGCGCCGTCCAGCAGCAGCTCCGCGCCGTCGGCGTCGTCGTCGTCTGCACCGTCCAGCAGCAGCTCCGCGCCATCGGCGTCCTCGTCGTCTGCGCCGTCCAGCAGCAGCTCCTCGCCGTCGGCGTCCTCGTCGTCTGCGCCGTCCAGCAGCAGCTCCGCGCCGTCAGCGTCGTCGTCGTCTGCGCCGTCCAGCAGCAGCTCCGCGCCGTCGGCGTCGTCGTCGTCTGCGCCGTCCAGCAGCAGCTCCGCGCCGTCAGCGTCGTCGTCGTCTGCGCCGTCCAGCAGCAGCTCCGCGCCGTCAGCGTCGTCGTCGTCTGCGCCGTCCAGCAGCAGCTCCGCACCATCGGCGTCCTCGTCGTCTGCGCCGTCCAGCAGCAGCTCCGCGCCGTCGGCGTCCTCGTCGTCTGCGCCGTCCAGCAGCAGCTCCGCGCCGTCGGCGTCGTCGTCGTCTGCGCCGTCCAGCAGCAGCTCCGCGCCGTTAGCGTCCTCGTCGTCTGCGCCGTCCAGCAGCAGCTCCGCGCCATCGGCGTCCTCGTCGTCTGCGCCGTCCAGCAGCAGCTCCGCGCCGTCGGCGTCGTCGTCGTCTGCGCCGTCCAGCAGCAGCTCCGCGCCGTCGGCGTCGTCGTCGTCTGCGCCGTCCAGCAGCAGCTCCGCGCCGTCGGCGTCGTCGTCGTCTGCGCCGTCCAGCAGCAGCTCCGCGCCGTCGGCGTCGTCGTCGTCTGCGCCGTCCAGCAGCAGCTCCGCGCCGTCGGCGTCCTCGTCGTCTGCGCCGTCCAGCAGCAGCTCCGCGCCGTCGGCGTCCTCGTCGTCTGCGCCGTCCAGCAGCAGCTCCGCGCCGTCGGCGTCCTCGTCGTCTGCGCCGTCCAGCAGCAGCTCCGCGCCGTCGGCGTCGTCGTCGTCTGCGCCGTCCAGCAGCAGCTCCGCGCCGTCGGCGTCGTCGTCGTCTGCGCCGTCCAGCAGCAGCTCCGCGCCGTCGGCGTCGTCGTCGTCTGCGCCGTCCAGCAGCAGCTCCGCGCCGTCGGCGTCGTCGTCGTCTGCGCCGTCCAGCAGCAGCTCCGCGCCGTCGGCGTCGTCGTCGTCTGCGCCGTCCAGCAGCAGCTCCGCGCCGTCGGCGTCGTCGTCGTCTGCGCCGTCCAGCAGCAGCTCCGCGCCGTCGGCGTCGTCGTCGTCTGCGCCGTCCAGCAGCAGCTCCGCGCCGTCGGCGTCCTCGTCGTCTGCGCCGTCCAGCAGCAGCTCCGCGCCGTCGGCGTCGTCGTCGTCTGCGCCGTCCAGCAGCAGCTCCGCGCCGTCGGCGTCGTCGTCGTCTGCGCCGTCCAGCAGCAGCTCCGCGCCGTCGGCGTCGTCGTCGTCTGCGCCGTCCAGCAGCAGCTCCGCGCCGTCGGCGTCGTCGTCGTCTGCGCCGTCCAGCAGCAGCTCCGCGCCGTCAGCGTCGTCGTCGTCTGCGCCGTCCAGCAGCAGCTCCGCGCCGTCGGCGTCCTCGTCGTCTGCGCCGTCCAGCAGCAGCTCCGCGCCGTCGGCGTCGTCGTCGTCTGCGCCGTCCAGCAGCAGCTCCGCGCCGTCGGCGTCGTCGTCGTCTGCGCCGTCCAGCAGCAGCTCCGCGCCGTCAGCGTCGTCGTCGTCTGCGCCGTCCAGCAGCAGCTCCGCGCCGTCAGCGTCGTCGTCGTCTGCGCCGTCCAGCAGCAGCTCCGCGCCGTCGGCGTCCTCGTCGTCTGCGCCGTCCAGCAGCAGCTCCGCGCCGTCGGCGTCCTCGTCGTCTGCACCGTCCAGCAGCAGCTCCGCGCCGTCGGCGTCCTCGTCGTCTGCGCCGTCCAGCAGCAGCTCCGCGCCGTCGGCGTCCTCGTCGTCTGCGCCGTCCAGCAGCAGCTCCGCGCCGTCGGCGTCCTCGTCGTCTGCGCCGTCCAGCAGCAGCTCCGCGCCGTCGGCGTCCTCGTCGTCTGCGCCGTCCAGCAGCAGCTCCGCGCCATCTGCGTCGTCGTCGTCTGCGCCGTCCAGCAGCAGCTCCGCGCCGTCAGCGTCGTCGTCGTCTGCGCCGTCCAGCAGCAGCTCCGCGCCGTCGGCGTCCTCGTCGTCTGCGCCGTCCAGCAGCAGCTCCGCGCCGTCGGCGTCCTCGTCGTCTGCACCGTCCAGCAGCAGCTCCGCGCCGTCGGCGTCCTCGTCGTCTGCGCCGTCCAGCAGCAGCTCCGCGCCGTCGGCGTCGTCGTCGTCTGCGCCGTCCAGCAGCAGCTCCGCGCCGTCAGCGTCGTCGTCGTCTGCGCCGTCCAGCAGCAGCTCCGCGCCGTCAGCGTCGTCGTCGTCTGCACCGTCCAGCAGCAGCTCCGCGCCGTCGGCGTCCTCGTCGTCTGCGCCGTCCAGCAGCAGCTCCGCGCCGTCGGCGTCGTCGTCGTCTGCGCCGTCCAGCAGCAGCTCCGCGCCGTCGGCGTCCTCGTCGTCTGCGCCGTCCAGCAGCAGCTCCGCGCCGTCGGCGTCCTCGTCGTCTGCGCCGTCCAGCAGCAGCTCCGCGCCGTCGGCGTCCTCGTCGTCTGCGCCGTCCAGCAGCAGCTCCGCGCCGTCAGCGTCCTCGTCGTCTGCGCCGTCCAGCAGCAGCTCCGCGCCGTCGGCGTCCTCGTCGTCTGCGCCGTCCAGCAGCAGCTCCGCGCCGTCGGCGTCCTCGTCGTCTGCGCCGTCCAGCAGCAGCTCCGCGCCGTCCAGCAGCAGCTCCGCGCCGTCGGCGTCGTCGTCGTCTGCACCGTCCAGCAGCAGCTCCGCGCCGTCGGCGTCGTCGTCGTCTGCGCCGTCCAGCAGCAGCTCCGCGCCGTCGGCGTCGTCGTCGTCTGCGCCGTCCAGCAGCAGCTCCGCGCCGTCGGCGTCGTCGTCGTCTGCGCCGTCCAGCAGCAGCTCCGCGCCGTCGGCGTCGTCGTCGTCTGCGCCGTCCAGCAGCAGCTCCGCGCCGTCGGCGTCGTCGTCGTCTGCGCCGTCCAGCAGCAGCTCCGCGCCGTCGGCGTCGTCGTCGTCTGCGCCGTCCAGCAGCAGCTCCGCGCCGTCGGCGTCGTCGTCGTCTGCGCCGTCCAGCAGCAGCTCCGCGCCGTCGGCGTCGTCGTCGTCTGCGCCGTCCAGCAGCAGCTCCGCGCCGTCGGCGTCCTCATCGTCTGCGCCGTCCAGCAGCAGCTCCGCGCCGTCGGCGTCCTCGTCGTCTGCGCCGTCCAGCAGCAGCTCCGCGCCGTCGGCGTCCTCGTCGTCTGCGCCGTCCAGCAGCAGCTCCGCGCCGTCGGCGTCCTCATCGTCTGCGCCGTCCAGCAGCAGCTCCGCGCCGTCGGCGTCCTCGTCGTCTGCGCCGTCCAGCAGCAGCTCCGCGCCGTCGGCGTCCTCGTCGTCTGCGCCGTCCAGCAGCAGCTCCGCGCCGTCGGCGTCCTCGTCGTCTGCACCGTCCAGCAGCAGCTCCGCGCCGTCGGCGTCGTCGTCGTCTGCGCCGTCCAGCAGCAGCTCCGCGCCGTCGGCGTCGTCGTCGTCTGCGCCGTCCAGCAGCAGCTCCGCGCCGTCGGCGTCCTCGTCGTCTGCGCCGTCCAGCAGCAGCTCCGCGCCGTCGGCGTCGTCGTCGTCTGCGCCGTCCAGCAGCAGCTCCGCGCCGTCGGCGTCCTCGTCGTCTGCGCCGTCCAGCAGCAGCTCCGCGCCGTCGGCGTCCTCGTCGTCTGCGCCGTCCAGCAGCAGCTCCGCGCCGTCGGCGTCGTCGTCGTCTGCGCCGTCCAGCAGCAGCTCCGCGCCGTCGGCGTCCTCGTCGTCTGCGCCGTCCAGCAGCAGCTCCGCGCCGTCGGCGTCCTCGTCGTCTGCGCCGTCCAGCAGCAGCTCCGCGCCGTCCAGCAGCAGCTCCGCGCCGTCGGCGTCCTCGTCGTCTGCGCCGTCCAGCAGCAGCTCCGCGCCGTCGGCGTCCTCGTCGTCTGCACCGTCCAGCAGCAGCTCTGCGCCGTCGGCGTCGTCGTCGTCTGCGCCGTCCAGCAGCAGCTCCGCGCCGTCGGCGTCGTCGTCGTCTGCGCCGTCCAGCAGCAGCTCCGCGCCGTCGGCGTCGTCGTCGTCTGCGCCGTCCAGCAGCAGCTCCGCGCCGTCGGCGTCGTCGTCGTCTGCGCCGTCCAGCAGCAGCTCCGCGCCGTCGGCGTCGTCGTCGTCTGCGCCGTCCAGCAGCAGCTCCGCGCCGTCGGCGTCCTCGTCGTCTGCGCCGTCCAGCAGCAGCTCCGCGCCGTCAGCGTCCTCGTCGTCTGCGCCGTCCAGCAGCAGCTCCGCGCCGTCGGCGTCGTCGTCGTCTGCGCCGTCCAGCAGCAGCTCCGCGCCGTCGGCGTCGTCGTCGTCTGCGCCGTCCAGCAGCAGCTCCGCGCCGTCGGCGTCCTCGTCGTCTGCGCCGTCCAGCAGCAGCTCCGCGCCGTCGGCGTCGTCGTCGTCTGCGCCGTCCAGCAGCAGCTCCGCGCCGTCGGCGTCGTCGTCGTCTGCGCCGTCCAGCAGCAGCTCCGCGCCGTCAGCGTCGTCGTCGTCTGCGCCGTCCAGCAGCAGCTCCGCGCCGTCAGCGTCGTCGTCGTCTGCGCCGTCCAGCAGCAGCTCCGCGCCGTCAGCGTCGTCGTCGTCTGCGCCGTCCAGGAGCAGCTCCGCGCTGTCGGCGTCCTCGTCGTCTGCACCGTCCAGCAGCAGCTCCGCGCCGTCGGCGTCGTCGTCGTCTGCGCCGTCCAGCAGCAGCTCCGCGCCGTCGGCGTCCTCGTCGTCTGCACCGTCCAGCAGCAGCTCCGCGCCGTCGGCGTCGTCGTCGTCTGCGCCGTCCAGCAGCAGCTCTGCGCCGTCGGCGTCGTCGTCGTCTGCGCCGTCCAGCAGCAGCTCCGCGCCGTCGGCGTCGTCGTCGTCTGCGCCGTCCAGCAGCAGCTCCGCGCCGTCAGCGTCGTCGTCGTCTGCGCCGTCCAGCAGCAGCTCCGCGCCGTCGGCGTCGTCGTCGTCTGCGCCGTCCAGCAGCAGCTCCGCGCCGTCGGCGTCGTCGTCGTCTGCGCCGTCCAGCAGCAGCTCCGCGCCGTCGGCGTCGTCGTCGTCTGCGCCGTCCAGCAGCAGCTCCGCGCCGTCGGCGTCGTCGTCGTCTGCGCCGTCCAGCAGCAGCTCCGCGCCGTCGGCGTCGTCGTCGTCTGCGCCGTCCAGCAGCAGCTCCGCGCCGTCGGCGTCGTCGTCGTCTGCGCCGTCCAGCAGCAGCTCCGCGCCGTCGGCGTCGTCGTCGTCTGCGCCGTCCAGCAGCAGCTCCGCGCCGTCGGCGTCGTCGTCGTCTGCGCCGTCCAGCAGCAGCTCCGCGCCGTCGGCGTCGTCGTCGTCTGCGCCGTCCAGCAGCAGCTCCGCGCCGTCGGCGTCGTCGTCGTCTGCGCCGTCCAGCAGCAGCTCCGCGCCGTCAGCGTCCTCGTCGTCTGCACCGTCCAGCAGCAGCTCCGCGCCGTCGGCGTCCTCGTCGTCTGCACCGTCCAGCAGCAGCTCCGCGCCGTCGGCGTCGTCGTCGTCTGCGCCGTCCAGCAGCAGCTCCGCGCCGTCAGCGTCGTCGTCGTCTGCGCCGTCCAGCAGCAGCTCTGCGCCGTCGGCGTCGTCGTCGTCTGCGCCGTCCAGCAGCAGCTCCGCGCCGTCGGCGTCGTCGTCGTCTGCGCCGTCCAGCAGCAGCTCTGCGCCGTCGGCGTCCTCGTCGTCTGCGCCGTCCAGCAGCAGCTCCGCGCCGTCGGCGTCGTCGTCGTCTGCGCCGTCCAGCAGCAGCTCCGCGCCGTCGGCGTCGTCGTCGTCTGCGCCGTCCAGCAGCAGCTCCGCGCCGTCGGCGTCGTCGTCGTCTGCGCCGTCCAGCAGCAGCTCCGCGCCGTCGGCGTCGTCGTCGTCTGCGCCGTCCAGCAGCAGCTCCGCGCCGTCGGCGTCGTCGTCGTCTGCGCCGTCCAGCAGCAGCTCCGCGCCGTCGGCGTCGTCGTCGTCTGCGCCGTCCAGCAGCAGCTCCGCGCCGTCGGCGTCGTCGTCGTCTGCGCCGTCCAGCAGCAGCTCCGCGCCGTCGGCGTCCTCGTCGTCTGCGCCGTCCAGCAGCAGCTCCGCGCCGTCGGCGTCGTCGTCGTCTGCGCCGTCCAGCAGCAGCTCCGCGCCGTCGGCGTCCTCGTCGTCTGCGCCGTCCAGCAGCAGCTCCGCGCCGTCGGCGTCGTCGTCGTCTGCGCCGTCCAGCAGCAGCTCCGCGCCGTCGGCGTCGTCGTCGTCTGCGCCGTCCAGCAGCAGCTCCGCACCGTCGGCGTCGTCGTCGTCTGCGCCGTCCAGCAGCAGCTCCGCGCCGTCGGCGTCGTCGTCGTCTGCGCCGTCCAGCAGCAGCTCTGCGCCGTCGGCGTCGTCGTCGTCTGCGCCGTCCAGCAGCAGCTCTGCGCCGTCGGCGTCGTCGTCGTCTGCGCCGTCCAGCAGCAGCTCCGCACCATCGGCGTCCTCGTCGTCTGCGCCGTCCAGCAGCAGCTCCGCGCCGTCGGCGTCGTCGTCGTCTGCGCCGTCCAGCAGCAGCTCCGCGCCGTCGGCGTCCTCGTCGTCTGCGCCGTCCAGCAGCAGCTCCGCGCCGTCCAGCAGCAGCTCCGCGCCGTCGGCGTCGTCGTCGTCTGCGCCGTCCAGCAGCAGCTCCGCACCATCGGCGTCCTCGTCGTCTGCGCCGTCCAGCAGCAGCTCCGCGCCGTCGGCGTCGTCGTCGTCTGCGCCGTCCAGCAGCAGCTCCGCGCCGTCGGCGTCGTCGTCGTCTGCGCCGTCCAGCAGCAGCTCCGCGCCGTCGGCGTCGTCGTCGTCTGCGCCGTCCAGCAGCAGCTCTGCGCCGTCGGCGTCGTCGTCGTCTGCGCCGTCCAGCAGCAGCTCCGCGCCGTCGGCGTCGTCGTCGTCTGCGCCGTCCAGCAGCAGCTCCGCGCCGTCGGCGTCGTCGTCGTCTGCGCCGTCCAGCAGCAGCTCCGCGCCGTCGGCGTCGTCGTCGTCTGCGCCGTCCAGCAGCAGCTCCGCGCCGTCGGCGTCCTCGTCGTCTGCGCCGTCCAGCAGCAGCTCCGCGCCGTCGGCGTCCTCGTCGTCTGCGCCGTCCAGCAGCAGCTCCGCGCCGTCGGCGTCCTCGTCGTCTGCGCCGTCCAGCAGCAGCTCCGCGCCGTCGGCGTCCTCGTCGTCTGCGCCGTCCAGCAGCAGCTCCGCGCCGTCGGCGTCGTCGTCGTCTGCGCCGTCCAGCAGCAGCTCCGCGCCGTCGGCGTCCTCGTCGTCTGCGCCGTCCAGCAGCAGCTCCGCGCCGTCGGCGTCGTCGTCGTCTGCGCCGTCCAGCAGCAGCTCCGCGCCGTCGGCGTCGTCGTCGTCTGCGCCGTCCAGCAGCAGCTCCGCGCCGTCGGCGTCGTCGTCGTCTGCGCCGTCCAGCAGCAGCTCCGCGCCGTCGGCGTCGTCGTCGTCTGCGCCGTCCAGCAGCAGCTCCGCGCCGTCGGCGTCGTCGTCGTCTGCGCCGTCCAGCAGCAGCTCCGCGCCGTCGGCGTCGTCGTCGTCTGCGCCGTCCAGCAGCAGCTCCGCGCCGTCGGCGTCGTCGTCGTCTGCGCCGTCCAGCAGCAGCTCCGCACCATCGGCGTCGTCGTCGTCTGCGCCGTCCAGCAGCAGCTCCGCGCCGTCCAGCAGCAGCTCCGCGCCGTCGGCGTCCTCGTCGTCTGCGCCGTCCAGCAGCAGCTCCGCGCCGTCGGCGTCGTCGTCGTCTGCGCCGTCCAGCAGCAGCTCCGCGCCGTCGGCGTCGTCGTCGTCTGCGCCGTCCAGCAGCAGCTCCGCGCCGTCGGCGTCCTCGTCGTCTGCGCCGTCCAGCAGCAGCTCCGCGCCGTCGGCGTCCTCGTCGTCTGCGCCGTCCAGCAGCAGCTCCGCGCCGTCGGCGTCCTCGTCGTCTGCGCCGTCCAGCAGCAGCTCCGCGCCGTCGGCGTCCTCGTCGTCTGCGCCGTCCAGCAGCAGCTCCGCGCCGTCGGCGTCCTCGTCGTCTGCGCCGTCCAGCAGCAGCTCCGCGCCGTCGGCGTCGTCGTCGTCTGCGCCGTCCAGCAGCAGCTCCGCGCCGTCGGCGTCCTCGTCGTCTGCGCCGTCCAGCAGCAGCTCCGCGCCGTCGGCGTCCTCGTCGTCTGCGCCGTCCAGCAGCAGCTCCGCGCCGTCGGCGTCCTCGTCGTCTGCGCCGTCCAGCAGCAGCTCCGCCCCGTCGGCGTCCTCGTCGTCTGCGCCGTCCAGCAGCAGCTCCGCGCCATCGGCGTCCTCGTCGTCTGCGCCGTCCAGCAGCAGCTCCGCGCCGTCGGCGTCCTCGTCGTCTGCGCCGTCCAGCAGCAGCTCCGCGCCGTCGGCGTCCTCGTCGTCTGCACCGTCCAGCAGCAGCTCCGCGCCGTCGGCGTCCTCGTCGTCTGCGCCGTCCAGCAGCAGCTCCGCGCCGTCGGCGTCCTCGTCGTCTGCACCGTCCAGCAGCAGCTCCGCGCCATCGGCGTCCTCGTCGTCTGCGCCGTCCAGCAGCAGCTCCGCGCCGTCGGCGTCCTCGTCGTCTGCGCCGTCCAGCAGCAGCTCCGCGCCGTCGGCGTCCTCGTCGTCTGCGCCGTCCAGCAGCAGCTCCGCCCCATCGGCGTCCTCGTCGTCTGCGCCGTCCAGCAGCAGCTCCGCCCCATCGGCGTCCTCGTCGTCTGCACCGTCCAGCAGCAGCTCCGCGCCGTCGGCGTCCTCGTCGTCTGCGCCGTCCAGCAGCAGCTCCGCGCCGTCGGCGTCGTCGTCGTCTGCACCGTCCAGCAGCAGCTCCGCGCCGTCGGCGTCCTCGTCGTCTGCGCCGTCCAGCAGCAGCTCCGCGCCGTCAGCGTCCTCGTCGTCTGCGCCGTCCAGCAGCAGCTCCGCGCCGTCCAGCAGCAGCTCCGCGCCGTCAGAGTCGTCGTAGTCTGCGCCGTCCAGCAGCAGCTCCGCGCCGTCCAGCAGCAGCTCCGCGCTATCAGCGTCGTCGTCGTATGCGCCGTCCAGCAGCAGCAGCTCCGCACCATCGGCGTCCTCGTCGTCTGCGCCGTCCAGCAGCAGCAGCTCCGCGCCATCGGCGTCTTCGTCGTCTGCGCCGTCCAGCAGCAGCAGCTCCGCGCCATCGGCGTCCTCGTCGTCTGCGCCGTCCAGCAGCAGCAGCTCCGCGCCGTCGGCGTCCTCGTCGTCTGCGCCGTCCAGCAGCAGCTCCGCGCCGTCAGCGTCCTCGTCGTCTGTGCCGTCTAGTGGTAGTAGTGACGACTGTTACGCATCTGTGCCGTTTTACGGCGCCGGACAACGAAGGAGTACGCGGAAATTTCTGGAGGCCTTCAAGGTTACGATTCCGGTGCTGAGGGATATCTGGGTGTGCCCGAACTTCTGCGCTTGGCGGTATGTGCGGTGCAGGAGCTCTGGTGTTGCTTTGGAGATGGCGGGCGCCGATCTTGCCGGCTCTCTACCAGATATTCCAGCTGGCGTTGATGCAAACGATGTTGTTGTCAACAAGGTGGATATGAGCGACGTCGTAGACTTGGGCTATGCGTTTCCCGCGAGTTGGGGCGCACTGGTGTCCATGCAGTACATGGCCGTTCCCGGGACACTAATATTCGGCAGTCTCCCACCGGAGTGGAGCGGCATGTCAAGTCTTGAATACTTTGACGCCAGCTCCACAATGATTACCGGGCAGCTCCCGAGTAGCTGGTCCAGGTTAAACAACTTGAAAGTGCTCCGCATTACCGAGGCAATGCTTTCTGGCACTCTTCCAGAATCATGGAGCAGCATGTCTTCCTTAGAGGAATTAAGATTAGGCCGGAATACCATTGATGGATCACCTCCACCGTCCTGGTGTAGCCTGGAGAATCTGCACACTTTGAACCTGCAGAACAACATTCTCCAAGGAACCCTTCCAACGTCCTGGGGAAGACTCAGTAACATGGAAGACTTCAGCATAAACAACAACCAACTAATCGCCTCCATTCCCCACAACGAAGTCAATGGACAAAAATCCGAAATGCCCAAATGCATGGAACAACTCGCGGAGCTCTA
>NC_009419.2:235444-238829 GCF_000002875.2 Leishmania infantum JPCM5
AAGATGACCCTCGTGTGGCGCCGTCAGCAGCAGCTCCGCCCCATCGGCGTCCTCGTCGTCTGCACCGTCCAGCAGCAGCTCCGCGCCGTCGGCGTCGTCGTCGTCTGCGCCGTCCAGCAGCAGCTCCGCGCCGTCGGCGTCGTCGTCGTCTGCGCCGTCCAGCAGCAGCTCCGCGCCGTCGGCGTCCTCGTCGTCTGCGCCGTCCAGCAGCAGCTCCGCGCCGTCGGCGTCCTCGTCGTCTGCGCCGTCCAGCAGCAGCTCCGCGCCGTCAGCGTCCTCGTCGTCTGCGCCGTCCAGCAGCAGCTCCGCGCCGTCCAGCAGCAGCTCCGCGCCGTCGGCGTCCTCGTCGTCTGCGCCGTCCAGCAGCAGCTCCGCGCCGTCGGCGTCCTCGTCGTCTGCGCCGTCCAGCAGCAGCTCTGCGCCGTCGGCGTCGTCGTCGTCTGCGCCGTCCAGCAGCAGCTCCGCCCCATCGGCGTCCTCGTCGTCTGCGCCGTCCAGCAGCAGCTCCGCCCCATCGGCGTCCTCGTCGTCTGCACCGTCCAGCAGCAGCTCCGCGCCGTCGGCGTCCTCGTCGTCTGCGCCGTCCAGCAGCAGCTCTGCGCCGTCGGCGTCCTCGTCGTCTGCGCCGTCCAGCAGCAGCTCCGCGCCGTCGGCGTCGTCGTCGTCTGCGCCGTCCAGCAGCAGCTCTGCGCCGTCGGCGTCGTCGTCGTCTGCGCCGTCCAGCAGCAGCTCCGCCCCATCGGCGTCCTCGTCGTCTGCGCCGTCCAGCAGCAGCTCCGCCCCATCGGCGTCCTCGTCGTCTGCGCCGTCCAGCAGCAGCTCCGCGCCGTCGGCGTCGTCGTCGTCTGCGCCGTCCAGCAGCAGCTCCGCGCCGTCGGCGTCCTCGTCGTCTGCGCCGTCCAGCAGCAGCTCCGCGCCGTCGGCGTCGTCGTCGTCTGCGCCGTCCAGCAGCAGCTCCGCGCCATCGGCGTCGTCGTCGTCTGCGCCGTCCAGCAGCAGCTCCGCGCCGTCGGCGTCGTCGTCGTCTGCGCCGTCCAGCAGCAGCTCCGCGCCGTCGGCGTCGTCGTCGTCTGCGCCGTCCAGCAGCAGCTCCGCGCCGTCGGCGTCGTCGTCGTCTGCGCCGTCCAGCAGCAGCTCCGCGCCGTCGGCGTCGTCGTCGTCTGCGCCGTCCAGCAGCAGCTCCGCGCCGTCGGCGTCGTCGTCGTCTGCGCCGTCCAGCAGCAGCTCCGCGCCGTCGGCGTCGTCGTCGTCTGCGCCGTCCAGCAGCAGCTCCGCGCCGTCGGCGTCCTCATCGTCTGCGCCGTCCAGCAGCAGCTCCGCGCCGTCGGCGTCCTCGTCGTCTGCGCCGTCCAGCAGCAGCTCCGCGCCGTCGGCGTCCTCGTCGTCTGCGCCGTCCAGCAGCAGCTCCGCGCCGTCGGCGTCCTCATCGTCTGCGCCGTCCAGCAGCAGCTCCGCGCCGTCGGCGTCCTCGTCGTCTGCGCCGTCCAGCAGCAGCTCCGCGCCGTCGGCGTCCTCGTCGTCTGCGCCGTCCAGCAGCAGCTCCGCGCCGTCGGCGTCCTCGTCGTCTGCGCCGTCCAGCAGCAGCTCCGCGCCGTCGGCGTCCTCGTCGTCTGCACCGTCCAGCAGCAGCTCCGCGCCGTCGGCGTCGTCGTCGTCTGCGCCGTCCAGCAGCAGCACTCCGCGCCGTCGGCGTCGTCGTCGTCTGCGCCGTCCAGCAGCAGCTCCGCGCCGTCGGCGTCTTCGTCGTCTGCGCCGTCCAGCAGCAGCAGCTCCGCGCCGTCGGCGTCTTCGTCGTCTGCGCCGTCCAGCAGCAGCAGCACCGCGCCGTCGGCGTCCTCGTCGTCTGCGCCGTCCAGCAGCAGCTGCGCGCCGTCGGCGTCTTCGTCCTCTGCGCCGTCCAGCAGCAGCAGCTCCGCGCCGTCGGCGTCCTCGTCGTCTGCGCCGTCCAGCAGCAGCAGCTCCGCGCCGTCGGCGTCCTCGTCGTCTGCGCCGTCCAGCAGCAGCAGCTCCGCGCCATCGGCGTCTTCGTCCTCTGCGCCGTCCAGCAGCAGCTCCGCGCCGTCGGCGTCTTCGTCCTCTGCGCCGTCCAGCAGCAGCAGCTCCGCGCCGTCGGCGTCCTCGTCGTCTGCGCCGTCCAGCAGCAGCAGCTCCGCGCCGTCGGCGTCCTCGTCGTCTGCGCCGTCCAGCAGCAGCAGCTCCGCGCCATCGGCGTCTTCGTCCTCTGCGCCGTCCAGCAGCAGCTCCGCGCCGTCGGCGTCTTCGTCCTCTGCGCCGTCCAGCAGCAGCAGCTCCGCGCCGTCGGCGTCCTCGTCGTCTGCACCGTCCAGCAGCAGCTCTTTAGAGTGCTATGGCGAGATTCCTTACTATAGCGTGTCGGAGGTGGAGAATACTCGCTTGTTCTTGATGTCAGTGCGGGAGAGCTTTCCAGCACTGATACCGCTATGGGTGTGCCCAAATTTTTGTTCGTGGCCGGGCATTTATTGCGCGCCTGCTGGTGTTGTGATGGATCTCAGTGAGATGCAGTTGCAGGGATCTTTGCCTTCTATTGGTGAGATGTGCGATCCGTCGGAGGTCGTTTTACGTGTGGTTGACTTTGGTGGTGCGGAGATGAGTGTTGAGGTCAGCGGCACGCTTCCTGAAAACTGGTCTGGGCTTACACGGCTGGAGAGGTTGGACCTCTCATATACTGGTGTGAGTGGCACGCTGCCGCCGGCGTGGAGCGCCCTCAGTTCGCTGGAGTATCTCAATCTAGGTTACAATGACCTCTTTGGAACCCTTCCCTATTCTTGGGGGCTCTTCCCTTCGCTTCGCGAGATATACCTTAACGATAACTCGTTGTCGGGCGGGATTCCTTCTAGCTGGATGCATTTGGCGGGCTTCGAAGTGCTGGACTTGACGAACAATCAGCTGGAGGGTTCGCTGCCCAGTCTCATCGTCTCATCCCAGAGGACCTTTGGCGCAACGGCGACAGAACCACGTCTTCAGTGGAAGCGGCGAAGTTAAGTTATGCTTGCCCCTCTCCTCGAAAGGAAGTGGATAGCTCTAGACTCATTCAAGGATACCGCGGAGCCCCCTCCCCCCCCTCCTCATCTGAAGCTTTTGCAAGCGCATACACGGATGCACGCACAGATAGCCGATCCGAGCAATGTGCCAGCTCCGGCACGTGGGCGGAAACACGTCCACCTCAGACACATCTTCTCTCCGCCAACCGCCAAGGAAAAAAGGTTAGGAAGATCATTCACCTTAGTAGAAGCCGGAGAAGTGTGTGTGTGTGTATGTATGTGTACTTCTAATCTTATTATTTTGGTGGGTTTGTGTGCGTTTTGATGTGTACTAGTACGTTTACGTGAGCGTTTTTCTTACACACATTTGTGTGAATTGTATG
>NC_009419.2:238929-283442 GCF_000002875.2 Leishmania infantum JPCM5
GGAGGCACCGATTCTGCGGCTGCCTCCCGAGCACGTGGGCCGATAAGAATGGTGTGTCTATGATGATCACCGCTCAACCGGAGCTACTCGCTTCTGACTGCGCGACTGAAAACGCTTGCAAGCCAGAGACTGAAAGTAGCAGCTCCGCGCCGTCGGCGTCCTCGTCGTCTGCGTCGTCCAGCAGCAGCTCCGCGCCGTCGGCGTCCTCGTCGTCTGCGCCGTCCAGCAGCAGCTCCGCGCCGTCGGCGTCCTCGTCGTCTGCGCCGTCCAGCAGCAGCTCCGCGCCGTCGGCGTCCTCGTCGTCTGCGCCGTCCAGCAGCAGCTCCGCGCCGTCGGCGTCTTCGTCGTCTGCGCCGTCCAGCAGCAGCTCCGCGCCGTCAGCGTCCTCGTCGTCTGCGCCGTCCAGCAGCAGCTCCGCGCCGTCAGCGTCCTCGTCGTCTGCGCCGTCCAGCAGCAGCTCCGCGCCGTCGGCGTCTTCGTCGTCTGCGCCGTCCAGCAGCAGCTCCGCGCCGTCGGCGTCCTCGTCGTCTGCGTCGTCCAGCAGCAGCTCCGCGCCGTCAGCGTCCTCATCGTCTGCGCCGTCCAGCAGCAGCTCCGCGCCGTCAGCGTCCTCGTCGTCTGCGCCGTCCAGCAGCAGCTCCGCGCCGTCAGCGTCCTCGTCGTCTGCGCCGTCCAGCAGCAGCTCCGCGCCGTCGGCGTCCTCGTCGTCTGCGCCGTCCAGCAGCAGCTCCGCGCCGTCGGCGTCTTCGTCGTCTGCGCCGTCCAGCAGCAGCTCCGCGCCGTCGGCGTCCTCGTCGTCTGCGCCGTCCAGCAGCAGCTCCGCGCCGTCGGCGTCCTCGTCGTCTGCGCCGTCCAGCAGCAGCTCCGCGCCGTCGGCGTCGTCGTCGTCTGCGCCGTCCAGCAGCAGCTCCGCGCCGTCGGCGTCCTCGTCGTCTGCGCCGTCCAGCAGCAGCTCCGCGCCGTCGGCGTCCTCGTCGTCTGCGCCGTCCAGCAGCAGCTCCGCGCCGTCGGCGTCCTCGTCGTCTGCGCCGTCCAGCAGCAGCTCCGCGCCGTCAGCGTCCTCGTCGTCTGCGCCGTCCAGCAGCAGCTCCGCGCCGTCGGCGTCGTCGTCGTCTGCGCCGTCCAGCAGCAGCTCCGCGCCGTCGGCGTCGTCGTCGTCTGCGCCGTCCAGCAGCAGCTCCGCGCCGTCGGCGTCCTCGTCGTCTGCGCCGTCCAGCAGCAGCTCCGCGCCGTCGGCGTCCTCGTCGTCTGCGCCGTCCAGCAGCAGCTCCGCGCCGTCAGCGTCGTCGTCGTCTGCGCCGTCCAGCAGCAGCTCCGCGCCGTCGGCGTCGTCGTCGTCTGCGCCGTCCAGCAGCAGCTCCGCGCCGTCGGCGTCGTCGTCGTCTGCGCCGTCCAGCAGCAGCTCCGCGCCGTCGGCGTCCTCGTCGTCTGCGCCGTCCAGCAGCAGCTCCGCGCCGTCGGCGTCGTCGTCGTCTGCGCCGTCCAGCAGCAGCTCCGCGCCGTCGGCGTCCTCGTCGTCTGCGCCGTCCAGCAGCAGCTCCGCGCCGTCAGCGTCGTCGTCGTCTGCGCCGTCCAGCAGCAGCTCCGCGCCGTCAGCGTCGTCGTCGTCTGCGCCGTCCAGCAGCAGCTCCGCGCCGTCAGCGTCGTCGTCGTCTGCGCCGTCCAGCAGCAGCTCCTCGCCGTCGGCGTCCTCGTCGTCTGCGCCGTCCAGCAGCAGCTCCGCGCCGTCAGCGTCGTCGTCGTCTGCGCCGTCCAGCAGCAGCTCCGCGCCGTCGGCGTCGTCGTCGTCTGCGCCGTCCAGCAGCAGCTCCGCGCCGTCGGCGTCCTCGTCGTCTGCGCCGTCCAGCAGCAGCTCCGCGCCGTCGGCGTCGTCGTCGTCTGCGCCGTCCAGCAGCAGCTCCGCGCCGTCAGCGTCGTCGTCGTCTGCGCCGTCCAGCAGCAGCTCCACGCCGTCGGCGTCCTCGTCGTCTGCACCGTCCAGCAGCAGCTCCGCGCCGTCGGCGTCCTCGTCGTCTGCGCCGTCCAGCAGCAGCTCCGCGCCGTCGGCGTCCTCGTCGTCTGCGCCGTCCAGCAGCAGCTCCGCGCCGTCGGCGTCGTCGTCGTCTGCGCCGTCCAGCAGCAGCTCCGCGCCGTCGGCGTCCTCGTCGTCTGCGCCGTCCAGCAGCAGCTCCACGCCGTCGGCGTCCTCGTCGTCTGCACCGTCCAGCAGCAGCTCCGCGCCGTCAGCGTCGTCGTCGTCTGCGCCGTCCAGCAGCAGCTCCACGCCGTCGGCGTCCTCGTCGTCTGCACCGTCCAGCAGCAGCTCCGCGCCGTCAGCGTCGTCGTCGTCTGCGCCGTCCAGCAGCAGCTCCGCGCCGTCGGCGTCCTCGTCGTCTGCGCCGTCCAGCAGCAGCTCCGCGCCGTCGGCGTCCTCGTCGTCTGCACCGTCCAGCAGCAGCTCCGCGCCGTCGGCGTCCTCGTCGTCTGCACCGTCCAGCAGCAGCTCCTCGCCGTCGGCGTCGTCGTCGTCTGCACCGTCCAGCAGCAGCTCCGCGCCGTCGGCGTCCTCGTCGTCTGCGCCGTCCAGCAGCAGCTCCGCGCCGTCGGCGTCCTCGTCGTCTGCGCCGTCCAGCAGCAGCTCCGCGCCGTCGGCGTCCTCGTCGTCTGCACCGTCCAGCAGCAGCTCCTCGCCGTCGGCGTCGTCGTCGTCTGCGCCGTCCAGCAGCAGCTCCGCGCCGTCGGCGTCCTCGTCGTCTGCGCCGTCCAGCAGCAGCTCTGCACCGTCGACATCTTCGACGACGACTACCGTCGAACCCTCTCGGGACCCAGTTCTGCCGTCGTCCTCTTCATCGTCGTCGTTAGTGGACAGCTATTTTTTTGATAAGCTCTATGTGTTGTGCCCGAATGCTGATGAAGCAGGCGTTGATATTATTTCCATGCATAAGAACGACATCTGCTGCAATGAGTGGGACGGCAGTGAGCACAGCACATCCTGTGGTGATGATATCAAGAACTATTCGAATGCTATTGTGACTTGTAGCGGTGCTCTCGGTAGCCGAGGTTACTTCTCATGCTGCACTCGGGTCGGACTGGATGGTGTCGGAAAGTTCCTTGGCACGCGCTGCCAGGATGCTTCTGTGGATGGCGTAAAAGGGCCATTAGCACGTGCGACATTGTGGAATCTCCGCACGAGCAGCGGCGGTCTCTTGGTGACGCTTGCAACCGCGATTGCGATTGCTGTGATGTAGACTTGAGGCATGCAGGCATTGTATTTTGGTTGTTTGGCAGTTCGCACGGAGGATGCCTGAGCGCACTTGTTCTGTCAACGTAGCTTTCGCATCTGTTATTTTTTTTATCGGCGCACAGCGAAGGCAGCTTAAGCGGCGTAGTGGCAGTACTCTCTCGTTCGTGCGCTGCTATAAAGTGCTTTTATGCCGACAGTACGGGGTAGCGGGGTCCTCATGACGGTGTCCCAGACTGTTCCCTCGTGCTCCTGTGAATGACGGTCCAGTTGTTCGGAGTTTTTCGCTGTCTCTTTGGTTGCTGATTTGTCTGTCCTTTTTTGCTGTCGTTTTTTTTTATGTGTTTGGTGCCATGTAGTGCGACCCCGCTACATCAGGCCTGCTGGCATCTCAAGAGCCGGGCTCTTTCTTGACGCTCTCTCGCTCGTACGCATGCTCGTTGTGACTGTCGTCTTTCTTGTCATTGACACATTTTCTTTGCTTCTCCTTGTTTACCTGTTTTCTTTCTTCATTCCGCGCTTCGGGTCTCGGAGGGACTTTGGCAGTGCGCATACGTGAATTATTTGATATTCACTTATGGGTCGGGAGAACGCCCGCGCTTCCCTGTCGATGCCCGCTCTACAATTCGCCACGGTAATCGCCCCGTCATTTCATCCGAGGTTTCTGCTATTTTTGTTTCACATGGTTTCCTGTATGTTTGGTTTTTGTTCTGCTTGGGTGTTCGCACATGTCTCAACGGACAGGATTGCGTTGATGGTGATGCTTGCGACTTGACGGTGCTTATGATGTGTTTCGTCGATCAAGGCGCAGCTCTTGGGTGCATGCGCCACATTGGTTTGCTTCGTTAGACTGAGTAAAGGGTGAAAACTAGTGAGCTCGTTTGGGTGGTGCGCTGAGTGGCGTGGAAAGAGACAAGCGTGCTTGTTTGCGTGTGCGTGTCTTGCGTTGTGAGCAGAAGTTAGAGCCCCTCTGATACATGTCTTTGTGTTTTGGTTGCCATACTTCTCTCTCCGCTCGTCATCCACTCCCCCTCATCTCTATCTCGCTCGAACTCACTGCTCTTGCCATTGCAGCCTCGATTTACTCGGGACATGTACCGCGACCTCAAACCGCTGCCCCACCGCAAAAAGTCGCCCAAACGTCGTCAACTTCCTTATCTGGTCGTCGGTGCGTGTGATGTTCGCTTGTTTGTGTGAGTACTGTCCACTGGCGCATTTTTCCTGCTGATTTCAAAGTCGTTTTTTTTTGTCCTGCGGGCCTTTTCGTAGCGCCCAGGCCTCGTCTCACGTCTCCTGGTCCGAATACTATCTTAGACTCCGTCCCTCGTCTCTCGAAGCACTTCCCGATCGGCTTCTGCTCTTGAAGTCATGCACTTGCGAGCCTGCTGTATGAGGGGGGCTGAAGTGTCGCCTCTGCTCATCTCTTCCTGCCGCCCCACCCCACCCCCCATTTCCTGCCTTCCTCCCACCGCGCGTGCGCTGTACTTCCCCGTGTCGCTAACGGTCGAGCTAGAAGAGCCTAGAGAAAACAAAAACAGGTGGAGAGAGAAAGCGGAGGCAGGCGCCGTTTTTGGGGGAGGAGTGGAGAGGGGTAGCGAGTGGTTCGGCTCCAAGTGAAGATTCTGTTGCCTGGTAATCGCCTCGTTGCTCTCGTTACGTGTTCTGGACAGACGTTTAAGTTTATCCCTGTTGGCTTGCTGTCAATCACACGCCTGCAGACGCACACAACAGAGGCGTAATTGCCTGCTCGCTTTATAAAACGAAAAAAAAAACGCTAGCACACGCACGCTTTATTTCAAGCTGTAAAATGAAAACTAGAAACAGAAAGAACAGCGTGATCAGCTTCTCTTTTCGAAAAAGGCGTTGTTGTCTTCTTTTTGCTGTGCGACCCTATCGTTTTGTCTGTGTGTGTGTCTCTCCCTCGCTCGCTCGTTATGTGTATGTTGTGCTTTTCCTCTGTGATTCACACGGAGAGGCACGAGGGAATGCCTCATTAAAGGAGGAGGCGGAGCACAGAAACGAACTGAAAAGTCGAGGAAAGAAGTCACTCGCTTCTTTCTTTGCCCCTAATTCAGCCCTCCATGCCTTCCCCTCTCTCCCTCCCATACACACACGCACACACACACGCATCCCTCTTTCTCCGTGTAGACAATTTCTTCATATTATTGTGTCCGTGAAATGCACGTGTATGTAGAGCATGTTTTTTTTTTGTTTTGCTTCGTTCTGTTGGTTGCTTCTCCGTTGGCGTCTTAATGGTTCTTCGGCATGTTGTACTTGTATGTGTCTGCTCGTGGCTCTTTTGGTTTGACACGTCGTTTTTTCCGTGTTGCCCCCTCCCCTAATTTCTTCCCTTTCCTCCTGAGGAAAGGGTACCGCTACTCCGACTCATACCCTTTCGCGCGTTGCGCCATGAAGAGGGCCTGCAGTACGCCTCCACAGTACTTCGTGCGTAGCTTCAGACGGACAGATGTGAGGCAATGCAGGTGCGCAGATTGCTTGCCCCCTTCCCCTTTCTTTCGTTTCTGCGTCAGACGACACACACTGCTGCGATAGAGGGGGCGAGAGGGAAAAGGGAAAGAATACAGTCAACGCACTAGAGTGGTTCCTAAAGGCATATGTCCGTCGTAAACCCTCGAAAACAACACGCAGCCATCACCACCCACCACCCCTTCATTGAACACACTTGCGCGGGCACTCACTTCCGCACACGATGGCACCTTGCACCTTTCATCTTCCTCTTTCATCCCGGTGTCTCTCACTCACCTGAGATGCTTATACGTCTGTCTTTATTGTTTGCCTCATTTTCCTCGTTTATCGCCTTTCAAGCATGCTCTCGATACTTGTTGTGCGGTAGAAGGAGAGAGGGAGGGATAGCGGCGTGTGGCGTCGTGTGCACACGGGTGCCGTTTACGAGCAAAGCCGATAATCAGAGGCCCCCAAAGGAAACGAGCCACGCCGTTAAAAGGAATTTCGCTGCACGTCTGCCGCCGCGTGCTGCAAGAATGAGAGGAGGAATGAAATGAGGCTAAAAAGACGCACAAGAAACTTCGACAAGAGAGGAGAGCAAGAGGAGTCAAATGGTTTGCTGTTCTTCGTGCTCGCGTGAACGGCAGTGAAGGACGGGAAGTGTGACGCTCTGAGAAACTAACGCATAGACGCACAGAGAGCTGAGGAAAACGGCCACGTGTGAGTTTCCTCGCTCATTGTTCTCCCTCTTCGAGGCATCACCAGCAGCAGTCGTGTGAAGCATCTTCTACTTGTTGGAGTGCACTGTTCTTCGTCACTTTTAGAATAATAGGCGGCGGTTAGCCGAGGTGCTTCTGGCTGCTGCGTGCTCTGCTCTCCACCACCACCACCTCCAGCAGGGTCAGATATCTTTTGATATCGCGCGAACGAAGACGCGAAGCTTCAGAGTAGGAGGCAGTACCTGCTATAGTTATTCTTTACTTTTTCTTTTCGTCGAGGTCTGACCGAATCGGTATGTGCATGGGGATGTGGTGTGCACGCTTATTTCTATCGGTTACCAGTTTCCATCCCTCTGTACTGGTGTAGTCCTCTTTTAAAATTTTTTCTGCCTTGACCGGTTTCTGGTCTTCTTTGTTCTTTTTCGTGTCTTTACCAGGTCTCAGACAGTCGTCCGCCTATCCAAGACCTCTGGCACACAGGCAGTGCAGGCACGTATACATTGTACGTCGAGGCGAGAGGGAGAGGGAGGGAAGGAGGGGGCGGAAGTCCTTTCCTCCCTCCCTCTTCTCACTTCTCTCACTTGTCATTCTGTATTGTTTTCTCTTGTGCTCAAGCGATGATGCTAGCGAGAGCGCGTGTGTGTGTGTGCGTGCGTGCGTGCGGTGTGTCCCTCATAACGCTTACCCACCCACTCACGCCTCTTTCATTCCGCCTTATTTCCATTCATCGCGCCCCTTTTTTCACTCCGCGCCTCCCTCATTCTCTCCCTTGTGCTTCTTCTGTCTCTGTTGTTGTTGTTTTGTTTTGTGTTTTCCCTTTACGAAGCAATCGACTCTGCGTGGTCGTGTGTGCGCTCTGCTTTACCACCTTGCTTTTCTGCTTCCTTTTCTGTTTGCGTGCGCTTGTGTCATCTTTTCATCCTCTTTTTGGGCTTGTCTACCCCTCCCCCTTTTAGATTCTGTATATGTGTATATGTAAGTATATGTGTGAGTGTGTGGTTTTTTTTTCACATAACGTTTTAAAGGATAACGAGTGCCAAGGAGGTGTGCGATGTGCTGTCCTGCTTGCATGTCTCTCTCTCTCTGATTCTTTTTCGTTTTTGGTTGTTTCCTACGTTTCTTTGCGCCTCCACCGCCACCACCACCCTCTCCCCCCCTCCCATCAAAAGAAGAGCTCGTAGGCCACCCCGCGGCACACACACACACACACGTCCCACACTCACTCTGCCTCTGCCGGAAGTGTGCACACTGAAAAGAGCATCACTAGAGAAAATGGAAGAATTTGCTCTCACTATACGTTGGATGCTCTTGTGGGTTTCACTGCTGCTTGCTCCCGAGGCCAGAAAGAAAAAAAAATAAGTAAATCAGTAGAAGGAGCCCAAGGCAACGGTCAAACCTCGTGAGTGCCTTTTCTTTCGGTCGTCCTCTGCACACACACCCGCGATGTGCAAGTCGGACGAGAAGAGTGAACGAAAGCGCCAAAAGTGTGAGAAGAGGACAACTACAATTGCGGTGCGAAGAAGAGATGATGGGCGCTGTCCCCCGCCGCCCCTGCGTGCGGCGCTTTTTATTGTTCTTCCCTCGTTGTCACTCCCAAGTCATCCCTCTTTCTCTTCTCCCGGACAAACATGCATGTGTGCATGTGAGTGTATTTGTGGGCGTGTGGGCGTGTGTGTGTCCGCGAAGGGCTCCATCCTGCTGTCAGTGTGGCAGCAGAGGTGCCTCGTCTGAGTGATGCACGCGGACTTCCTCTTTATATGCTTTGTTTTTCCGCGGTGAGTTGTGTCCCCCTCCCCTTCCCCCCTCCCCACAGACGCAGACACACACTCACATTCCCTCTATGTTTGGTTTCTCTTCCTCCTTTGTGCGTGTGTTCCTTCTGTTTTGTATTGCTTGAGTTCATGGCGCCTTCCCTGATCTGTGTGTTTCTGTCTTTGCGCTCCGTTTTTCGTCCCACTCCTCCTATCGAGCCGTTCACCAGACCCAGGCATCTGCAAAACAACAAAAAAGGAGAAACAAATAAAATCAATAGCTAATAAGAACAAGCCATCGCTGCTGCTTTATGTGCATGCGCGTGTGCGTGTGCGTTTGCCAGTATGACTTTGTTGTGTGCGTGTTCGGTTCTTCATTTCGTAGTGTCCTGTTGTTGTTCGTTTCCAGACTCTCTCGCTCGCTTTCTCTTTCTCCAGTATTTGGTCATCGCGGGTGCGGAAACAGTCTGTGGGATGCGATCAACAAGCCACTGCCGCAGTCGCATTTATGCTCCTCTTCCCACTACGACGCTGTTGACTACCACCCCCATCACCACCACCACCACCCTCTCCCCTCTCCCCACTCCCCACGCAGCACACGAGCGCAATAGCACTCGGCGGCGGGAGGAGAGGCGAAGTGGTGGTAAAGGCAAAAGGTTTTAAAATATATATGAAAACGGATGTGGTGCAGTGAGGAGAGCATACCCAGGGAGCGAAAGTGCAGAGGTTAGAAAAGCAGATCACGGTGGACTAGAGAGGAGTGAGAAGCAGGTAAGCAAAGAAAACAAGAAAAGCGTGTGCGGCCAAATCACAGGACAGCGGGTGGCAGAGGAATGAACGGGAGAGAACGTTCAAGGCTGGACACTGTAAGAAGGATGAACGACGAGGAAGGTCAGGGTACATACGCGAAAGTCATGCGCAGGGAGGGAACTTACAATACACATGAACAAGCACGCACACATTCTGCTCGGTTGCCTTCACCTGGTGTACTCTTTCCAAGTCTTCCACCTCTACTCCATCGCCCCCTCCTCTCCCTCCCTCCTCCAACCCTTCCCTTGTCTGCTTGCCTCAGATGCAGCTCACCTGATCGTGTTCCCGTTGTTCTTTTGCTTCCGAATTCGTGATTCTCATTTTTGGCTTTGTGCTACTTTCTGGTTTGCGTGCATAGTGGTCAGGAACCCTCATTTCTCCAGCTCTTCACCGCCTCCCCTCTTTCTCACACGAACGTTTTCTGCCTCGCGCACGCGCCTCCACGCCTTCCACGCCCCCTACCCCAACAAGGAACGGGACGGGGCGTTCATGTGTAGGTGTGTGGACTTGTGTGCAGGCTCTCGTTTTCTTGACTCGCTCTATTCCTTTGTCAACTCGCTTTCGACTGTTTTGCTTTTCATTCGTCCACCCACCCAACATCCCTCCATCCCCATCCCCATCCCCTTTTTTGGTTTTATTTTGGTCTGGCCCTTTTTCTTTTTTTTTGCTCTTGTTGTTTGACCTTTATTTGTGTCGGCGTGTGAGTGAGTGTGTGTGTGTGTGTCGCTCCTCCAGTTGAAGGCGAAGAGGGGTACCGTTGACGTGACTCTCCCAGTACATACAAGCGAAAGCATGACGACGAGTAGCCACGTGTCGCGCCGAATGAAAAATACAAAAAAGAAACTCACATACGCGCATTCGTTGATGAGTTCGATGTTCTCTTGTCTCTCTTTGGTTCTCCTGCGGACGTACATGAAGATAGAGAGAGAGGCAGGGGCGGAGGGGGCAGGCGAACGCGTCTCTGTGTGTGTGTGTCTGCGGTGGCGCCGCAGGGATGTGCCGCATGCACCCCCCCCCCCTCTCCTCTCCTCGCGCGCTCTTTCTCTCGGCATGCCGCTGCCTGCGCCGCCCACGTGCAGTCTGGCCTGCGCACGTGTCCACGCACAAAGACGCCCATCTCAACGCATCTCTGTTCTGTTTCTCATCCTTTCGCGCACCTGCACACTACATAGGTGCAGGTTTCTTTGTTTTTCTTAATTTCTCTGTCGAGAAAGATCACCATCGCCTCCTCTTCCCTATCTTCGAATACATACGCATACACACATACGCCACATAGAGGTGTGCGTCTACGTGTACATGCATGCCTCCAAGCACGCACACACACGCTCGAGCGGCCCCCGTACCGAAGCCAAACTGTCGCCACATTTGCTCGTCATCTCCTTCGTTACCTGCGAAACACCGTCACTTCGTGGCGCACAAGTGTGACCGCGCACCGGTTCACCGGATGGAGTCACGCGATGCGCCTGCCATGGCCTCAGTGGACGGCGGCACCGATGGAGCCGTTCCCCACGATTGCGAGGACACAGTACCTCCTCCGGCAACACCCTCTGCACGCACCAACGAGACAGAGAAAGATCTGCAGCTGCGTCGACTGAGGCGCGAAAATCATCTCCTGCGGCTGCAACTTCTCAAGCTGCGCGAGCAGCAGCATCAGTTACTGGCTAACACCAGTGCAGCGGCAGTTTGTCCTGTCTCTGATAGTGCTTTAGCCGTATCAGACGTTGCAGAAGCGGCGCCGCAGCAGGCGCGTTCCGACATAATAGACGAAGAAGCCACAGCCCTACGCACCCGCATGCTGCAACGGATAAGGGAAAGGCAGCAGCGCACCGCAGTGGCGCGGTCGCTACTGCGCGACGCCGAGCAGCTGTACAGCGAGCTCCCTCAGCAAGAGCAACTTGAGGCAGAGCGGGGTAACTCAAGCGGCACGGCCACGCCGGTCTCGCCCGCGTCTCCACCTGTAAAGGCGGCGCCGGCGCAGTCGATGCAGACGGCAGCAGCGCCACCATCACCGGCCCCACCGCCGCTGGCACCGGCGGCAAAGCTCGACATCATCGAGGACGGCTGCGATCAAATAGATCAGCGGCATGCCCTGCTGGCCAGCCCTTCCTCAGCGACGGCTTCGCGAGCGCCGGCTGACAAGTCCGCCTCCTCCGGCGCGCACGCTGCTGAAGACTTGTCGGCTGAGGCGATGCTGCAGCGCTTTCAGGACCGCAAATCGCAGCGCCGGCTGCGGCTGGAGCAGATGTTGGGCCCCATTTACGATGCGGCAGGCAGCGGTGCCGCTGGGCCGAGCCGTGAAAATGACAGCACAGAAACAGCGCCTCTCGGTGCCGTGCCGCGGGGCGCAGGTGCCGGACAAGGTGGAGAAGGGGCGCAGCCCCCTCTCAACCGCAGCGTGGCAGCGTGGGATGGCAGGGGGAAGAGGATCGACAGTGGCACAAGACGCGGCAGGGAAAATGGCCACAAGAACGCTGCGGCAACCGCTACATCCGCTTACAGTGGGCCTACGAGGAACCCGAATCAAATTGGCCGTGCCGTGAGCGACGCTGTGAAGAATAACAGCTGGTACCTCTGCAAGGTGCTGGAGGCGGCGCTGCTTGACACAATTCAAGCGCGACCGGCAAACGACGCAGCCGCGCCGGCGTTGTCGTCCTCGCCGGAGAAGCGCCTTCCACACGGCTCGCATTCGAGAGCGACGTCTTTTGCGGAGATGCCATCGTCCTCCTCCTCGCCCGCCTCAGCCTCTTCCCTGCTGGGTCCTCATTCCGACGGGTGTGCTGCCGGCGGCACCTCTGGCTCCACCTCCGGCTCCACGACGCTGACGACCGGAACCGCCTCTGTACTCCCGCAGCCAGAGTCGATGGCAGCCGCTCCAACCTCCGTAAAGGTCCCCCAACTGCTCTACCCCAAGGGCGTGAGTGACACGGCGCTGAAGCGAGCCATTGAGGAGTCGCTGCTCCTGCCCTTTCGCTGCGTGCAAGACGCCCCACGGCGCTTGACGTCGTCGCAGGCGGCGGAGGAGAGTTTGCCGGCGTTCGAGGCAGAGAACCGTGACGCAGAGCTGCGCCGCTGCTTCGCGGAGGGCGCCGGCAAGGATGCGTTGCTCAGCAGCGGTGCGCGTCGCGACGACGACCTAGGAAGCACCGCAGCCGGAAACGACGACGAAGAGGCTCCAGAGAGGGAGAGCGACATGCTCGGCGCCCACGACGACAACCTCGACCCGTTTGCCCGTCTACTGCTCGCTCGTCTCTCCACCGATCTACCTTCGAAGACCACCAAGTCAGACTGGACAGGCAAGCACCTGTCGCGCTACGGCAGCGGCAAGGATGGGGCCAAGCAGTCGTCATTAGCGTCCCGCAACGCGTCTGCTGCATCCAGCCCCACAAACTCCAAAGCCGGCGTCGCCTTCGTGGCAGCGGCCAGCGGTGACCGCCGCGTGCACGTCCCCAAGAAGCACTTCAGTCGCCTTGACGAGGTGCAGGTCGAGATGCACGCGCCGGTTATCTTCAACCAAATTCGCGACTTTCTGCGCATGGACGTTGAACGCTTCCGCCGCTCCTTTGCACCAACCTCGTCGGCGTCGCAGTCCGATGCGGACAGCGGTGAAGGGGCAGACCGTCTGCGCTGGCGCGCAGCACAGACGCAGCAGCGTCTCCGTGTCGGCTCCTCAGCTGGTGCGGACGAGACAACTGCGTGGCGCATCACTGTGTCGCCTGGCAAGAGCGGGACAACCTTGCTGTACTTCAGCGACTTTGTAATGAAGACGGTTCGGCCCAGAGAGATGGAGTTTCTTCTACGGAAGTTCCTGCCGGCGTATGTGCGTTATTGCGAGCGCAACCCGCATACGCTGCTGCCGCGCTTCTACGCGCTGGCGACGCTGCGGTGGTGGAAGGCGGGAGTGGTGCAGCACTTTGTCCTTATGCAGAATGTCTTTGCGACGCCGTACTACATTCACCGCATCTACGATGTGAAGGGCAGCACAGTGAACCGGACGGCGCTCCAGCCGGGCAAACCGCCGCCGCGTACGGCCTTCGGCGCCCTCCTGCTCAAGGATAACGATCTACCTCCGCAGCTCATCATCTGCGGCACGTATCAGCGCGCCATCGTGCTTGCCCAGCTACGCTCCGACGTTGGCTTCTTGCGCCAGCTCAACGTGGTGGACTACAGCTGCATGATCGGTGTCCGTAGTCGCCTCTTCTCAAGCGAAGAGGGTCCCTCCAAGACGCTCCTGCTCCTGCGCCGGCAGCACCACGACGGCCACGTGAGCACCCTCGGCAGCAGCGCTGTCGCGACACAGGGGCACATCGGACAAACCTGCAGTGAGGTCATGTACGCGACTGACAAAACGGCTGCCGCGGACGGGGCGGGCATTAGCGTGGGGGCAATGGAACCGACGCTGCCGCCGTTCTCCGTTGATGCGCAACGAAGCGACTGTGACGATGATGTCTACGTCTGCATCCACGGATGTGACGGTGGATTGCTGTCGTTACCGATCCACACTTCTGGTGACGACACGACCGCGCGTGAGGAGGTGTATTACCTTGGCATCATCGATGTGCTGCAGACATACAACTCGGTCAAGAAGTTGGAGAGCTTTGCGAAGGGCTTCGTCAACGATCGGCGTGCCATCAGCGTGATTGCGCCGGATAAGTATGCAGAGAGGCTGTACAAGGTTCTGGAACGCATCACAGTGTAGTCACCCTCCCTCCCTCCCCTTCCCTCTTCCCTCACACTTATGTATCGCGGATGAATGCAGGATGGCGCAGGTCTTTTGCGTGTTTGCTTCCTCTTCGTGAATTTGTTGGTTTATCTTCCACAACCACCATCTCTCTCTCCGCCCTCCTAACCCTTTCGGTGTACGTGAGGTGCAGCGCCGCCTCTGCTTCTCTTGACGCGGTGACCCTCACTCCTCTCCACCGCGCGCCACCGCTGCGGTGGCGCGCGCAGCCTTCCTGCCTCTGTCTCCTGTGGCCCCGCCCTCTCCCATATTCTCTTCGGCCTGCTGCATTTTTGTTGCCTTCTCGTCTCTCTCTCACAGATGACTCAAGCGGCCATCGCAGCACGCGTGTACGCATGCTTGTGGGCGCGCGCACCCGTTCTTCTTTCACGCTTCGACAGACTTCCTTTTATTGCATGCTCGTTCGATGGGGGGCCACCGCTGTGCGCCGCGGCATTTGTCCCTGTGCTCATGCTCTCGTCTGTGTCCTGCGCTTGTGTTTGTGAGCTTCCTCTATCCTTTTCCCGTCTCGCGTATCCCGGCTTGCGAAGTCCATCAATACTCTCGCCGGTCTCTCCCATACGCACACACACACACACATCACCGCGACTCTCTTGCATATGCAACAGGGGACCTCACCGAACAGTCGTATTGCGTGCACCCACATTCCGTGTCTCGCCTTCTGTGTTCGTCGTCGTCGCGGTGGAGGAGGAGGGGAGGTGCGTGCGGGAGGACACTCCCTCCCTCCCCCCCATCCCCTTCCCTACCCTCTTGTTGCGGCGACTTCGAGTCTAGTTGCACCCGCTTCGCTTGTCTTTGACAGCCACGTCCCCCTCCCCCTCCTCCTCTCCCGCACCTCTTCCTTTTGGCTTTCCGCGCACACGTGAAGGTCGGTGCGCACGCGCTTGCTCGAACCCCAACGCCGTAGCTACCAGAGCCTACACACCTACAGAAACACGCCAGCCCTCTCACCATTCCCCTGCCTGTCAAGCATGCACTCGTCCCAGTCTGGAGCGCTAACGCCCAGTCCGTCACCACCAAAGTCCCCTCCTCACAACTTCACCCCTGATACACTCCTCCCCACGCCATTCCGGCTAGAGGAGGCACCCGTGTACCGCGATGACTGGGCCCGGCAACACCCCTTCATCCACCTTCTCTTCCACCGCGACATCATCACACGCCTGGTGTGGTGTGCGGCGGCGTGCCGCTATCTGACAGGTGGCGCCGACGGGGCCGTGAAGCTGTGGCGGTCGGAGCTGCAGCCCCGCGTATCCTCGTCGCACGCAACCTCCTTGTCCTCTGCGGAACGCCCCGCGCTCATTCCGGAAGTCCATGTCGTCACGCTCGGTGGCCCCGTCACCGACCTGCGCACAAGTGGCCGGGAGGTCGGCAACTCTGAGGTGGCGGTGATCGCCTCTACCGACGGAACGCTGACGCTGTGCCGCACTGGCACAGGCGAGACCATCCGCACGTTGCGTGGGGCACGTGGGGAATCTCTGGAGCGCTGTGGCGCAGTCGCGGCGACAGGAAGCGGCCCCACGCGCGCCGGCTCGGGAAGGGAAGACGCCATCGAGGACAACGACAATGGCGCGCTGGCCGAGGGAAGCCGGCAGTTTACTCAACGCACTTCTAAAGTTCTGGCGTGGTACGCGGCGGACGCGTATAGCTATCGCCTTGCACCCTCTTCTGACACGGCGTTCGTGCGCAGACCCGTCTACACAGTGCGCGCGTACAGAAACGAGGCCCGTGAAGCTCGCGCCAGTCCCTCCAACGAATACTTTCAAGGCCTGCGCACGGTGGCTCCAACCTACGAGCATTTGGCGCCGCACGAGATGATGATCGCAGATGTGCTGATGCACTTCAGCGTCGCCAAAACCTCGATGACCTCCACGCACACCTCCACCATGCCTCGGCAGTGGTACGCGTGCGCCATCGCGCTCGCCGCAGCGCCTGCCGTGATTCACACCAGCAATATCGGCGCGTCGTCTTCGTCGTCCCAATCAGCCCTGGATCCACTTCTACTGCTTGGTTTCCCGCAGGGCCTCGTGCAGGTCTATGTGCTGCCCCAGCGCTGGTTCGCCCTGCACCAGCACGGCGAGACACGTCTGGACCCGCCAGCGGTGCGCGTTCCCGTCTTCTCGGGTCTCCTCCACTCAGCGGCGGTGCTCTGCATAGAGGTGATCGTGAGCCGCGACGTGGTTGTCTCTGTGAGTGAAGACGGTACGACGCAGCTGCGACGGCTTTCGTGCTTGCGTGCGCCACTACGGCAGCTCAACGTAGTCGTCTCGCTACCCACGCCCATGTCCCGTGTGCACCCGTCCTCCTCGATGCCCGTTCCACCACGAGCGTCGGCGCTGCGGCAGCGCGTAGGCAGCGCCCATGGTCATTCGCGGCTTGTCACATGCTGCTGCGTCGATGCCGAGCAGCAGTTGCTCATCACTGGCAGCGCCGATCACACACTCTGCTGGTGGAGCCTCATGCTAGGCAGCTCATCTACTCCAATACGCATTGTGTCGTTGCGCGACACCGCGACCACCTTGGTGCCAAGGGGCGGCGCTGACGGCACCTCCTCATCACCATCCAGCCCACCATCGATGGCCGCACGAGGCGGCTACCCGGTGGACGTAAGCCTTTTCCGTCGGAAGCTACTCGCAGAGTGCCACAACGAGGTGTCACCGGACGTCGTCAGCTGTGACGACGCAGGCAGCAGCACTTCACTGCCACGCGGCTTCCAGGTGGGTCTATTTCTGCTCGTGCTGGACACGGAGCGAGTTGTGCGCATCTTCGATGCCCTCTCGGGCAAGCTCATCACCTACGAGATTGAGTCACGGGCCGCTGCCGTTGCTGTGTCGTCTGGACCGGTCGACAGTGTCAGCGGTATGGCCAAAGACGTGCGTCTTGCCCGCTACGACGGCGTAAACGGTGCTGACCGAGTGCTGCTGGGTGGACTATGTTTGGTGCCGTGGTACCTCGCCCATGCGGCGGAGTTTGGTGTGACGCGCGGGCACACAGCGTCGATCATATTCACCGCCTGGTGCTCGTCCCTGAAGTGCGTCGTGACGGCGGATGCGCACCACGTGCTCTTATGGCGGCTACCCGCTGGAAGGCAGAGAAACCCTACAGCACAGGTGCTGCGCGCGTGGCGCATTGCGGCTGGCGTTCGATCTGTCGCCTTGTGCGACACGGAAGCCACTGACGAGCCCTCGCATCTGCAGCAGCCGTCCCTGTTCATTGCACACGGATCAGAGCCTGTCATCGGGCAGTACGACTGCCTTCTCCGCGACTCCTCACCGGAACCCGGTACGGGTGGGTTTTCCCAGCCTCGGCTTCTGCGGCAACTGTCACTCCGCGTCGGCACTGGTGTCGCCGGCGCCTCCGTGGATGCCCTTGCAGCGGTCAATGTGGTGGCGAGGACGGCCAACGTAACGCACGCAGGCAGCGCCGCGGGGGTGGTGACGACCTACGCCCTCGCTGCGTGTCACGCCATGCGTGGAATGGGTTACGAGGAGTCGCATGCCGCAAGTGAGGAAGGCCGCCTGTATATGTATCCGCTGCGACTTTCGCGTGCCACGACGGGGCCGGAAGGCAACCACGCACCTGTGACTGTTGACGGAGCGACGGAGCTGATTGCACCGGTGCGTGAGCTCCATCTTTCCGACTGGCGCGCAGACGATAAAAACAGCATCGTGAGCGTTCTAGGGCTTCCGTGTGTCGATCTGCTTGTCGTTGGTGGTCGGCGTGTCTTGTACACGGCACCCCTCTCGAGCGCGGCCACGTCTGCAGTCCCGTGCGACCCGCTGCCCCCTGGGTGGGCGGTGGCACAGCAGCTGAACTGGCGAGTCTCAAACCTGTCCATGCGGGCGCCCCGGCCTACGGCGGTCTTTCCCGGTCCTCTGATCTTACTGGATGACTCGACCATTCTTGAGTTGGCAGATGAAGAGGCAGAAACGCAGGCGAACAGTAGTTCGGTGGCCGTGGTGGAACTCGTGGACTCATCGCTGGCGGGCTTCTTGTCACGCCTGGTGCACATCCCGCACGACACCGCCGCCTCTGCGCCAGACAGTGCTGAGACAGCCGTCTGCCTGGTGCTGTCCGGCAGCAACGACGGCCTCGTGCAGCTTTGGGACGTGCAGCACGGCCGGGAGCTGTGGCAGTGCCGCGCGGTGCCGACGCGTGAGCCAATTACCGCACTCGCCGTGCATCAATACGCCGCACGGTGGCTGGTCGCCTGCGGCGACCAGAGCGGTGTGGTGACGTTGCTCGACATCACCACCGTCCTGCAGGCCGCACGCCAGGTGGTCGCTGCAGACGCGCAGACGCTGCCGAAGCCTGCCGCGAGCACCACTGGGTGGTGCTCGCGGCACGGGCTGGTGGGTGGGAAAGGGCGCATGCTTGATCGCTGGCTGGCGCACGCGGACGCCGTCTCTGGCGCTTTCTTCACGACAGTGCCAGCTGATGTAGGCGGCGCGGCAGTCACTGCTCCTCAACTTCTCACGACCGGAGAGGACTCTGTCGTTATGCTCTGGGAGCTGCCGTCGTGGGCGTTGCCGTCCGCCCCCAACGTCGCACTAAACAGCGAGCTCAGCGGCATTCCACTGTTCCGTCCAGGTGAAGGTGCGGACCAAAGCAAACGCCGCCGCTACGATGTCCCTGTGCGGGTGCAACCGAGTATGACGAAGCTGCCGAGGGCCGCCAGGCAGGCGTACGAGCCGTGGCGGCAGCAGTACGTGCGCGAGCGTCTGTTAGGTGGCGAAGATACGGAGCTCTCGGCCGCCTTGACGCGGTTTTACATGCACAACAACTCTTGGGGCGGCATGACGGCAAGCGAGTGGAAGCACGCGGCGCCCGGCGAGGGCGAGGGCGAGGGCGAGGAGGAGGCAAAGCTCATCGATAGCGCATGGGCAGTGCTGGCCGCTGATGTCCGCGCGTTTGCACAATTAGTGGACCCCGTGGAGCCCCAAGGCGACGCACCAGCGGCAGCGCCGCGGCCGCGCACCGTGGTGCACGCCTGGTGCGCATCCCTCTTACCGGATGCTACAGCCGAGATCCCAACGGCCACCTTATCGAGCAGCCCGCCCGCCGCGAAGCACCGATCCCACCGCGACGAGGACAGGGGCAACACGTGCTGTGAGTCTGCGACACTGCCGTTTGTGCCGTCGGGGACAGCAGGAAGGGCAGCACCGCTCCCCTCCCCGCTCATCCTCGCCTTCGCTGACCGCTGCTGTGCCGGCCGTTCTACAGGCGGACACCGCTCCGTTCGCCACCGTCGCTTGTCAGAGTGTGAGACGGGCGCCTCGTCCGTGCGGGAGCGTCTGCGCCAGGTGCTACGCGTGGTCGTGCAAAACTCGGTCGGAAGTGCCCCATCGCAGTGCGCGTCGGGGGCATTGACAGGGATGCAGCCGAAGCAAAGCACTCCTTTAGGGCCATCGTTGTTGCCGTCCGTTGCAGACCGTTTCGCGTCCGCAGATGATAATACGCCGTCGCCGCCACCGCTGCTGCCGGAGGGGGCATCGCCCGTCATCGAGTCGATGCCCTGCAACATCGAAGTTGTGAACAGCGAGATGTTAGGGACGCCGCCGGCCAGCGCCCCCATCTCTACGGCACCCGGTGAGTCTTTCTACGGCGTCACACCAAACGGCTTGTCACAGCAAGTGGCGAGACACGGGGCTACGCCGCGGCGCCAGCTTGGCTTCACGGATGAGAGTGGCGAGCCTCGATCAACGCAGCCCCCAGTGCCAACGGCGCCCTTTCAAAATCAGTTGTCTCGTGTGGTCGTCGCGCACCGTAGCGGGTACGGCGTACACGCGCAACTGGTCCGGCGCGCCTCTGCAGACCGGCGGCCCGGTGTGACCGCAGAGCACGGTCGCCTCCTCCGCAGCAAAGCGCCGGGGAAAGCGCGCCACGCGGCGATGAGTGGGTCGGCGACGGCGCCGCATCTGTTACATGAGCGTTTCGTAGACGCCGACGCCGATCTGGGCACCGAAGCCAACGCGTCCCACAGGTGTCTCGCTGGCGGTGGCGTCGCGGCGACGGTCATACAGCAAGTCAACCACCACCGGCGTCGCGAGGAGGCGCTGCAGCGTCTGATTACACTCGAGCAGGCGGATCTCGGCACCGCAGGGAATAAGACAGCGGAGAGGAAGCGCAAACTCTCTGGTGCTGCCATGAGCCATCCAGCGTTGCGAAGCGGCACTGTTGCGTTGGGTCTCCCGCAGTGCAGCGTGCGACAGGCGTCAGCGGCGACGGGCCAGTGGGGAAGGTCGACGGCGAAGCAGCCAAAGACGCGCATCGGCGGCTCCTCGCAGAAAAGCGGGTCGCCACAACTGCGTGTGGTGAACCCGCCGACGGCTGCACAGGTCTTGGTGTCCGACGCCTACCTCACACCAGTGTTAAGACGTGTCGGCGCCTCCAGCGCTCTATTGCCGGACCACGCGGCGGCTGCGCAGAAAGTCACCACTAGTATCGCGGCTGCATCGGTCGGGTCGGCGTTCGTGCCGGACTCGGCCAATTCGGCGTGGTATGTGGAACGGCAGCGGCGCCGCGACGCTGCCCGTGAGAAGGCGCGTCTGTGGAACTCGAAGAGGGTGATGAAGACGCTGCTGGAGTGGACAACGCAGCCGGTGGAATCCTGCAGCGGCGTCGCAGAGGCGCTACGCACCACGGAGGGATGCGTTGAGGATGGCCACACGATCGCCCTCAGCACCAAAGCCGCCACAGTGGCGCACGGCAATGCCCGCACTACAGCGGGCAGCACAGCATCGCGGCCGGTTCTCGACCTTCCGCCAATCCTGACCCTACCCCATTCGACTGACAGTGCACTCTTCCCCGCTGTAAAAGAAGCGATCGAGTCGCCCGACGCAGCCGCGGCGGCGCTCACGAATCTCCTTTGGGTGTCGCCGACAACCGCCATCGATGTTGCGGTGCGCCACGGCCTACCCTCACGCAAAACCTTGCAGGCCGAAATGGCTGCTGCGAAGATGCGTATGCGGCAATCCGTGCGGGCGCGAGCCGCTTACCAGCGCGAGCACCGAGCCATGGCAGTTGAGGCAGACGACGACAGCGACGTGAACGTGGCTGAGGAGCTCGGCAGCGGTGACACCGATAGCCTTTCTGAAGAGCAGCGTGGGCCCGACAAGGTTGCCAGCGCTGGTGGGACGAGCCAGCGCTCGCACGAAAGCCAGACGATGTCGCATCATGCGATTCCCGTCTCTGCCTCCATTTTGCCGCTAGGAAAGTCCGGGTGTACTCCGCGGCGCGCGCTGCAGCCGCACGATGGGGCTGAGCCCCGCCGCATGGCCACTGTGCCGCTGCCCATTGCCACCACACGCCAAGAGCTCTTTGGCTGCAGCACGCCACGTCGCAAGTGACGGATTGGGAATGGGGAGAGGGGCGCAGCGATCGCTCTCTCTTTACCTCTGTTTTTTCTCAGCTCAATTTTTTTCTTACCCACGGTCGATGTACATTACCCGGCCGGCTCATGTAACACCGAGAGGCCCTCTCACTCACTCCCCGCTTACGCTGCTTGCTTGTTGGTGGTTTTGCGGTTGCTGCCATCATATTGCCCTCCGCGCACGCACAGGCGCCTGCGGCATCCAACTGCGCGTGTTAGCAGGAAAACCAACAGTTGTTGCGAATGGACGCGTGTGTGTGTGTGCTGCGTTTTGAGCCTCTTTTCTCGCCGCATGACTCCGCGACGGCGTGCGATGGAGGGGGCAAGCGTTCTTCTCTATTTTTTCTGCTCCCTCGTACTTGTGCTTGGAATCGGTGCCCTCGATGACGGGAGGGGTGGGGATACAACTCAGTGCGTGATATCTCAGCGTCCAGTGCACCCCCACACACACACACACACACTCCCCCACACTGTGTGGGGAGAAGCCAGACAGCAGCCGCCCCCTCCCTATCCCTTGTCAATGGCGAGCCGCTTCTGGTGGGTGGCAAGGCCAAGCACGTATGACGTAGAGGGAGGTCACGGCGATGTATCGCTGCTGATGGCGACGGTCAAGTCCCTTGGATGGCGTGGCGTCGGATCACCCTGCAACCGTGTTAGCACGTCTGCGCCATCCATGTTATAGGCAACGGGCCAGCATGACTTGAAAGTATCTCACACGATCTTCACTGCCTACTGTTGTTGTGGGAAGCCTGAGCCGTCTCGAGGGATGCGCCAGGGGTGGCGAGCGGCCTGCGAGGCGGGCGGTGAGAAGAGTTGGAGGTGGAGGTCGTGTTGAGGTAAATGGGTCGGCAGCATTGCTGCAACGCGTGTGTCTACCGCTCCTTTGCACAATCGCGGATGTGTCCCTGCGACGGGCCTTACGGGCAGTAGAGTGGAGTGCAGCTCAGGTTCTCTCGCGTAGAATGGAAACACGTTGAAGAAGGAAAATGAAGTTCTGCGCCTACCTTCTCCGGGGCACGTGCCAATAAGCACGGTATCTGGCGAATGAAACGGCGTAGCCTGTGTGCGCTTGCGCAATCACCACAACGCGTTCGTGTGGCAAGGGCGATGTGGCGCTGGTGCACCCCACAACAGAACAAAAAAAAGACGGAAGAGTACTACACGCACGAAACGCGTCGTTGGCGCTCCCATATGCAGACTTGCTGATCCGCCACACTTCTCCGCCATTGACGCTCTCTTTGTGCCGCTGTCTCTCTCCCTCTCTCGGTGTGCTGCTGCTGCCTCCTCATATATACGCACACGTACTTGCACCCCCGTATGCTGCTCCTTTCTCACTCACATCACCGCCTTTGTCTTCAGCCTTCTTCTTTTCTTGTTGTGTTCTGCTCTGCATCTCTCTTGCCTTCCATCACACCTCTCCTTCTTCACCCCCCCGTCCTCCCTTCACGCCTTGTGGGCTTTCTTCGTGTTCTTTTCTGTTTCGTGGTGGTGGTGCTCGCGGTTCGCGTGTGTACGCGTGTGTGTGTGTGTGTGTGTGTGTGTGTGTGTGTGAGAAGGTGGTCGTCTGTTTCGTTTGCCTCCTCCCTCCCCCCCCGCCCACGACGTCATCTCGCCCTACCTCCCCCTCCCCTCCCGTCTCTCTCCGTGGGCGTATACTGTTTTTGTTTTTTTGTTCACCCATTGGCATCTTCAGCTGCCCTCCTCCAGCATCCCTCTTTTTCTTTTTTGGTTGTTTTTCACTGAAGCGAGTTTGGTCCGCTGTGCCGACGCTGATCGCGGTGTTGTGTGCGAACGCCCTTCATCTGCTCCTCTTCCATCTGTCGTTGCTCTGCTGCTTCGCCGCCCTTCTTTCCTTCGACTTTTGATTCGCTTACCGCACACAGACACACACACGTGCGCCTTAACAGCAGTACCATTAAAAAATGAACCGCCTCTTCGGTAAAGCCAACAACGCCCCCAAGCCAACCTTGGAAGATGCCAGCAATCGCATCAGCTGCCGCTCAGACGTCGTCGATGCCCGCATCGCCAAGATCGATGCCGAACTGATGAAGGTGAAGGAGCAGATCCAGCGCACGCGGGGCATGACGCAGAGCCGGCACAAGCAGCGAGCCGTGCAGTTGCTGCAGCAGAAGCGCATGTACCAGGGTCAGCAGGACATGATGATGCAGCAGCAGTTCAACGTGGATCAGCTGCACTTCACGACGGAGACGATGAAGGACACGCACGTGCAGGTGGACGCGATGAAGCAGGCAAACAAGGAGCTGCGCAAGGGCATGAAGAAGCTGAACATGGACAAGGTTGAGAACCTGCAGGACGAACTCGCCGACCTGTATGCGGACACGCAGGAGATTCAGGAAATCATGGGCCGCGCCTACAGCGTGCCGGACGATATTGACGAGGACGAGATGCTTGGCGAGCTGGACGCGCTCGACTTCGACATGGAGAAAGAAAACGACGCTGACTACCTTGCCGATGCACTGGCTATGCCAGGTACGAAGCTGCCCGACGTGCCAACGGACAGCAAGGTTGATGCAGGCGGCCAGAAGGAGTCGAACACGGCGGACCCGTACAGCCTCGAGCAGCAGCTTGGCCTGTGATAGAGAGAAAGGGGAAAAGAATGCACCTGCGAGAGCACCAAGATCAAATCGGTGTCGGCTTTGTATGGATGCGGCTTTTTCCCCACTCCTTTTTTGCTTTTGTCGCGTTGGCCAAGCGAGCAGCACGCGCCTATGTCCACGTATAGGTGCCTCGAATCCGTTGGCGTCCACGAAGAGTGTGTATTGTGTACGTGCTCCTGGCAGGACGACTCGGCACAGCTGTATTACAGCTGTAAGCCAGCACATTTGCTGTCTCCCTCACTCTCTCAACACCCCTGACACCCTTGGGAAGTCCTCAGCAGAGAAGCTGAGCACATATGGCGGGGGATTCGTTTGTGCTGCATGGTATCTGCTCCGTGCCTGCTTTGCTCGCTGCCCTTTCCCTCTCGCTTTCTCCAGAGATTTAGTGTCATCCTCTCTCCTTCGACAGTGCATGAGGAGAGGGAGGGGATCAAGCACACATACACACACGCGCACACGCATGAAGCGATACCGGAATCAAGGATATATTAGTAATTCATGTGTGCCGTGGTGCTTCAGCGGTTGTGGCGGCAAGGCACGGGGCGGAGGTGGGGGGGGGGGGGCGCACAGCCAGACACTTGCACGCACTTGAAATTATCGTGGATTTCAGTGTGTCCGCCTCGTCTCTCCTTCCTCTGCTTCGCTTGTGCTCTTCATTTTCAAATGCTTCTCTCCCTGCCCCTCACTCCTCCAACACCGTCGCCACTGCGCCTACCCTTAACTTCCCCCCTCGGTATTGTGGACGAGGGAGGAGTAACATCGGCAGGTGTGCTGGTATGTTGCATAGGTGCGCGTGCGCGTCCCTTCATGTCGTGTTCTTGTTGCTTTCATAATTTTTTTTGTTTTTGTTTGCTTTTCAGTGGAGATGTGCATGTGCGTACAGGCTGTAGATGGCTGTGGTGTCATTTTGTGTACGTGTGTGTGTCTTCTCCTTTTTTTCTTGTTTCGCAGCTGTGTTGCAAGCATGCAAAACGCCTGAGGGAACCGGAAAGAGGTTCTCTCAACAGTAGCACGACCTGCACGTATGGGTTGGCAACGAGCTCGATCTTTGGGTGTGTGAGACCTCAGAGTGTACCCATCCGCACATCCTCCGCTCTACTGGGACTAACGAAGAGGTGTTGCTCTTCGGGCATTCCGTCTCTCTTCCTGTGTGGAAGCTGAGTCGGTACATGAGCTGCAGTTGGGCCCGCTGCTGTGCTCATCCCTCTCGCTTCGTGGCGCACCCCCCCGGGCACTGTTGCACGCTGCTGCCACCGCCACCCTATCGCGGCTCTATTTACCCTTCCCTCACCCTTCCACCCTGTCGTTTTCTCACTGATGTGCGTGCGTGTGCTGTCACGCGCATGGGCGACTGGCCCAACGCTCGACACACGCGGTGAAAAGCCATTCCCTTTCCTATGTCCCACCCGGCGATACTCTCCGAGCTCACCATAGCAAGGGGCGTGCACGCGTCATGCCTGCCCGTGTCGATTCCGCATCAGCTCCCCGCCCTCGAGGTTTTCGACCAGACGCCTGTGCCGCAACGCGTTTCTACGTCTTGCACGCTCTTGCGAGTACACCGGTGCTCGGCATATGAGCCGGCTCGTGAGCAGGATCGATGTGCCGACACCGCCGCGGCGGTGGTCGTCGCAGAGTGGAGCTCGTGCCCAGAGCTCGTAGCCCCACCTGCAGGCGGCGATGAGGCTTCTTTATTTCTTTACCGCTATGGCGGAGGCCCAGGTGCCAGCTTCGCAGCACCACCATTGAACTTCGCGTGCTTTACTCAGTGGGTGGTGCTGAGAGTGCGCTGTGTGTCGCACTCAGCTAGCGCAGTTGAGCTCGAGAGCTACCGCAGCGGTGGAGATGCCTGTCAAGAGTGGATGGAGTGGCGTCTTCGACTGGGCACTGTCTTGTACGCCTCCGACTGGCAGTTTCTCGTGTCCCAGCAAGAGCGAAAAGAAGCAACGACTGGCAGCTCCTTCGATCTCGGCGTCACTGGTGCGAAGAGAGAGCAAACCGTCAGAGCAGACATGGATGCGCTCAGCACGTTCTTTCCCGCGCTGCACCACGGTCGCTACTACGCTACAGCGCAGGCCTTTGTGCACCACTGTCGGCACAGCGACGAACATCTCGTCTGGTGTGAAAAAGATCCCCTTTTATCGGTGGAGTGGGCGGGTGTGGAGGAGGCGCAATCAGAAGTGCCGGCACGCCATGACGCGGGCTCCCCCACGGACAAGGAGTGCGGCAACGCTGGAGTGGAATGTGCCTCGGTCGTTTCGCCGGAGAACGCGGATATGTGGCGGTCGCACGTGGGCGGAAGCCGCAAGCGCCGGCGTCGCTGGCTTTCACAGCGCGGACGCGAATGCCCTAGTGCGCAGGCTCGCCACGACGCAGTTTCGGCATTTAGGCATCATCGATCCACCCAAGCGACCACTCTTTCTTGCTCGGTTGGCACAACCGCCGCCACCAGCACCGTGGCGCTGGACTCGATCTGTTGTGCGTACCTTCTTGGGCTGAAGCATCAAGACTGCCAATCCGCAAGCGGCGAAGGGTCAGTGTCCACGGCTGCCGAAGCCCCAGCAGGCATTCAGAATCAGTGCAGCGAATCTCCAAATGTGCCGCAGCCGCCGCTGTACACCTCGAGTAAGCACGTTGAAGAAGTGCTGCAGTCGTCGTCTTACGCGCGCTGGTACCTTGCCCTGCGCCCGGCGTGCCGATCCGCCTTTTACGTACCACGCAGCGGTCGAGCGGCCGCGGCGGCGACAGTGGAGGTGAGAGATGCCGAAAAGGCCGCTTCCGATGAAGTACGCCGCAGGGCTCTCCAGGAAGTATTGCTGCACGGCATCGCCGTCTCACTGGCACTTTGGTTTTGCACGGGCAGCAGCAGCACCTGTGACTCTGTCGAGTTGTGCGCGCTGCAGCAACGCGAGCCTTCCCAAACCCCCTTCACAACATCCACAAGGGACGCCACCGTACTCGTTGCAGCGCTGTTGAGGGATTGGTGGAATCAGCTCAGCCAGGAGGCGGCTGAGTTCTTCTCTTTGTCTGCGGCAACCGCACGAGCGGGCCCGCAGCGACGATGGAACCGTTGCTGTATCGCCCACCAGGTGTGGGCGAGTCTTCAGATGTGGGACTGTGCTAGCAGCCTGCGTCCTGTTGCAGCCGTGGCGCCTCCACCGGCGTCGGTGGCGCATCTCTGTGTGGCTTGCGCAATCGTCGTGGCACGCGTTCACCGCAGTCAAGAGCGGATGCTGTGGTGGAATGTGTGTGCACCAACGGTGAAACCAAGTCAAGCATGTGCTGACGAGGCGGCCGACTGTAATGCATCGGCTGGAGCACGGTCAACGCGAAGCGGCACTAACGGTGGTGCTGCTGACGGCAGTGGCCGAGCGCCCAGCATGGATGGAGTCGCGTCAAGCATGCGGTGCACCTCCGCGTCGTGTCGACTTCCTCGCATGTCAGTCAAAGAGAGCCGCCGTTGGTGCGACGATTACCGCGCATGCATGGACCTGGTCCTGCAGCTTCTCTTTGCCGAGCAGCAACAGCACTGGGCACCGTGATGCAGGCATGCAGAGCGACAGAGATGAGTGAAGCTGCTCTCACGCACGCGGCGCGCCTCTCGCGCCATCCTCCTAAAGTGGCAACACGAACTTTCGTTTTTCCCCGTATTTTAACTGCTATGTGGTTAGAGCGGCGGTGTGCCTCCGGTGCTCCTTACGCACGCAGACACGCCGCACGCGCGCCTTTTCTCTGCTACTTGCCGCGCAAACGCATGAGCGGACAGCAACAAGAATAAAGACGCACAAAGCCGCCGCTGCACGAGCGCGTGCTACCCCGAAACCCTCAATGCGTGTAGGCTGCCATCTTCTGCCGAGATGTCGGTGCGCACTCATTGCGTAGTCGCCACGCACGTCCAACAACGCACTTCTCATGCCCCCTTTTTCCCCCTCTTCGGAAGGGGGCATGGCAGCGCTCCCAACGCCCTCTGTGTGCTTGCATCTTCGCATATGCTGGCGCTCGCAGCCTTCGCGTCTTGAAGTGTCCACCATTGCCATCAACGCTCCCAGTCCTCCATTCCTTTCCGGTTCTCTTAATCCTCTTGATCGCTCTGTCTTTTTCGCTCTAACATCTCCACACACCTCCGCACACCCTCTCCGGCACACATTGGTGTAGCGAGCCAAAGAGAAAACAATGGTCAAGCCGCACTTGCGCCACTACCAGGTGGTCGGCCGCGAGTCGCCCTCGGAGAAGAACCCTGAGCCGACTGTGTACAAGTTTGAGGTGTTCGCCCCAAACTTCGTCGTCGCCAAGAGCCGTTTCTGGCGCATGATGAGGGTCAAGAACAAGGTCAAGGCCACGCACGGTGACGTGCTCTCCTGCAAGGTCGTGAAGGATGCGAAGCTGGTGGCGCGCAACTACCTGGTCGACATCGCGTACTACAGCCAGCGCTGCGGCTACACGCGCATGGTCAAGGAGTTCCGCGACGTCTCCAAGACCGGCGCCGTGAGCCAGGCGTACCACGACCTGGCCTCCCGCCACCGCGCCCGCTACCACAACATCGAGGTGCTGAACGTGAAGAGCATCCCGGACCACGAGGTGAAGCACCTGAGCATTGCCCAATACCACGCTCCAAACCTGTCCTTCCCGCTCCTGCAGCGCCGCATCAAGGCAGCCCGCAAGGACCGTGCCATCTTCGTCAAGAAGAACACGAAGCGCGCGGTGGTGGCGTGAGGAAGGAGCTGGTGAAGCAAGAACAGGTGGCAGAGGAGAAAGGGAGTGTACCAGCACAAACATTCGCGCACGCATATGATTGCAGACACATGTGTGTGTATGGGATCGTATGCGTATGTGATTGTGTGTATGGAAACGCCCACTCCCTCTGCCCTCTTCCCTTGTCTCCTGGCTGCTAGTAGGGGGTGCAGGTATCGTGTGTGCGTGTTTGTGTGTCGGTCTCGTTGTCGGCGCAGGCACGTGCTTGCCAAGCACGATTGTTACGGCTGTCTCGTTCTTCGCGGGTTGCGTGTGTGCGCAACTGCCGATGCTCTCTCGTCTTTCGTTTTTCTCGCTCCCTCCCCTGGATCTTGCTGGATTGCGTCGTTTTGTTGGTTCGCGATGGTGATCCAGCGGCGTTGCCCCCCCCCCGTCGACACACATATGCACACATGCTATTGCTGCCGGGCGGGGGAACATCGGCACTGGCCACCGGCGACAAGCAGTGAAGGAAGGGGATGGGGAAAGCGAGAAAAAGAGAGGCGGCGGGCAACGGCAGCTGAAGGAGACGGCGCGCCGCTCCGCTTGGCGTGTGTTCCGTGAAGGTTCTCGGACTTTGGCGTGACTTTATGGTTCGCGTGCTTCGTTTCTTCGCTTCCTCTTTTCGTGCTTGTTTCCGTCATTTTACGCGCCAAAACAAATCAAAAGAAGCACCTCAAGGGCCATCAGCAAAACTTCCCCTACCCCGCACCGGTGGTGTGGGGTGTGGATTCGGGGCGGGGGTGCGTATGCGAGAGACGCGCAAGAACTTACCTTTTTTTGTTCGCAGTCTGCGGTGCTTAGCCTCCGGGGCGGGGAGACGGCTTTGCGAGCCAAACACACCGCCCCGCCTCTCGCTTCCGGTGCTCCTTCGCCTCGCGTCTGCTTGGGGAGGGAGGAGGTCCATACCAGCTCTGCAAGGACGTGGGCCAGTGCTCCTTGTGCGTTTCGTATTCTCCCTACTTTCTTCCTTCCCAGCCCACACATCTGCAGCTCGCTTGTATTGCTAAGCACAACAGAAGCGGTGGAGCAGTGCACAGCGACAAGTACTGTGTATGTAGGGCACATTACTGCCTCTAGCATGACATTCTCCCTCCATACCCCTTGAAAGTCCTTCACCTTGACTCCGCTTCACTCACGGACACAGAATGGAGAGCAGCATCAGCGAACGGCACCACGTGTTGGCCTGTGCGACGACGTTGCACGTCACACTCCTCACCAGCCACTACGCTGAGGTATCCCAAAGGGACGATGCCGCGGCCGCCAGCAGCAACAACGCCCCCGCTGGGCACCGACGTGAGGCGCCACCGAGCATCAAAGCGAGCAGCAGCACCAATACAAAAGTTGCCGGGAGTGAAGAGGTCGAACTCTACAGCTGCAGCACAGCGGTGGAGCAACTGGACACAGTGGCCCGTGTGCTGTGCAGCATCCTGCGGCAGCAGAGCTCCGCCAGCGAAGGCGGGGCAGCGGACGCGGCACGGCGCATCCAAATGGCAAAGGCCGTACGAGACAATGTCGTGCCGTGGTTCGAAGTCGCGGCTGCAGCTGCAGCCGTGCAAGGGGATGAGCCACATGTCCACTGTTTGCCCACTCACTCTTCGGAAAGCCCCGGTGACAGTTACTTGAGCCTGGCTCCAGCGTTATCTATCACGACCCCGTCCTTGCATGCCGCTGGAGCGAAGGAAGGTGGTTCTCAGCGCCCCGCCGGCGGCAATGGCCGCAGAAACACACCGCAGCAGCAGCGCCCAAGCTCCGTCAGGCTCTCGACCTCGCGCAGCTCGATGCACTCCTCGTCGATGCTCTCGGGGATGCAGCGCCACATGAGTGAAATGGAGCGGGAACAGCGTCAGCTTTATCTCGCTAAAGAGCTGCCACCGTGCGAGCTGGTCATGATTCCAGGTGAGACTCCAGCGTCTGCTCCCTCGTACGTGATTTTTGTGTACCGCTTGGCTCATGAGGAGGGCGTGCTCGCCGAGCTTTCGGCCCTCTCTGCGGAAGAGCGGAGCAGCAGCGCAGAGAAGATGGATGTACCTGCAGCCGACAGCTTCGAGCCCTCTGGCAGGGAGAAGCGCGACACATGCGGCTTCCAGGCCGCCGCGATTGTCACACGCGCCTTTTGGAGCACCATTCGGCCGATCCTGCGGGACCACCTGCATGCCACCAACAGCAGCGTTGTTCCGGCCCACGTACCTGTTGTGTGGGCCATGGCAGATCCACGAATGGTAAGCGGCTTTCTTCCCTACACCTCCGACGGCACGGACCACGTTTTCTCGCCGTACGCCTGCCCCGTTCCTGTGAGTCCGTCATCCATGCACATCCCTGATGAGGCAGCCGCCGTGGAACGCTGGGTGCGGCTGGTGCCACGCACCGCTTTCTATCTCTATGACCCCTCGGCCAGCAGCGCTGCTGCGCAAGACACGCTCGGTGTGTTGCAAGCACACCTGGCAAAATGGACGTACTCGCAAGCGAGCTCTCCAAGGGGACCCCGTCCGTTCAGCAGCGGAAACACGAAGAAGTCGATGCCCCCGCAGCGCGGTGGCGCCAGTCCGCAAACGGGGGCAGCGACGAAGGCAACTCGTGCGAGCGGGCCGGTGCCAAGCGGATCGCGAGGTTCTAAGAGCCGCAGCGGGCGAGGCGCCGCAGCAGTGAATGCGTCGGCACTCGCGCCGTCTGCATCGCATCAAACGGCGCTACAGTCTCGGCAGCTGAGTATGGGGATCGACCTGCAGGCGACGCCGGCGGAGTTCCCGTACTGCACTACCAACCCTCGCTCCCTCGCGTATTACCTCTACTCGAGAGGCGTAGCATCAGCATCACCACCACAGGTCGCAGCGCTGGCAGCGCCATCGCCGTCGCCAGCAGGCCTCGAGGGAGAACTGACGTTGTACCTTAGCAAGATGGCCGCCTTTCAACAGGCAGTGATGACCGCGTCGGATGCAGATATGGCGGGATCGGCGACGGAAGGATCGTTCGAGCGGATGTGGTGTGCGCACGCGCCGCTGCTGCGGTGGGTACACGCGTACCTGAGCGATTCAGCCGCCGCGCTGGCGGCTAGTAGCTCAGCGGTGGAGCAGGTAAGCAGCGGCGCCGACGGCGATCCTCGAACGGGGCACCAGCGCCCTTCTGTCGCATTTGAGAAGGTCGTTCACTTGTCGCTATCTCGACTTTTGCCTGACGATTCCAGGTGGCCCCTGCCTCTGTGGAAAGTGGCAGCGTTGCCCATCGCACCAGTGCCTCCCTTGACGCTGCACTGCCGCGGGCCGGATGATGCTGCCACGTCGGCAAGCGTCGCGACGGATAGCATCGTGCAGTGGGCCGCTGCTGTGCTGTCGGTTGTGGTCGATTATGGGAAGACTGCTGGTGGCACAGAGGGGAACAGCAAGGCACCCCTGATGCCGCTGCTGAGCCGCCTCGTGCGCCTCATCGACGCATACAACGGATGGTCTTTGAATAATAGCCTGACCCCAGCGCGGGGCGCCAGTAACGACGGCCGAAACGGCACACGCGGTGTGGCCGCAGAGAAGGCAGCAGGTGATCACTCCGTCGATGCGTCGGCAACGGTGCAGCGGTCAATCCCATCGGCGTGCTGCACGGGTGGCGTCTTCAACATCATGAGCGCCGTTTGTGCATGGATGGCCACGGTGAGCGAGTCACTTCTGCTCCAGAAGCCCTCGTGTGAGTTAACGGCTTTGTGTGCGACGGCAGAGTCGCCGGTGTCGCGCAGCGCGGGAGGGCATCTCGTCAGCGACGCCGCAACCGCCATGTCGATCCCGCCTTCTGGGTTGTTCCGACGGTATGCGCGGCCATTTCAGAAGCTGTCGGTGCCGAGTAGCGGAGGCGCAAAGGCCCTCATGAACGCTGGGACTCTGGCGGCCACCGTTCCCCGGCTTCCCACGACTACGGAGACGCGGACCAGTGATGCAGCGGCGGCGGCAGCGCAAGAGGGGAAGCGGTGCGCCGTGACAGCGTCGGCGCGTGTTCACCACCACAACGCAGATGTGGTGCTGCCGCCGTACCCTCAGGAAGTGTCGTGGATGATTCGGCACGTCATCGCCAAGAACGCGGGACACTTCGAAGTGAACGTTGCCCGCGGCACCGACACTGTCACTCCCACGGCGGCCCGCACGGGGTTTCCACCTTCAATGCTCGACCTGGCAACGGGGGGCTCCTCCTCGCTCGCAACGCGCCAGAGCACAATGGCCACGATGACCATCACGACGCCGAGCACCGGGCTCCTTCTGCAGCAGCAGCGGCGCCGGCTGCGCTGGCAAACATCTGGCGTCGCAGCAAAGCTTCAGCCCTACTCGCAGGGTGTACATCTCATCAAGGAGATGGCGCGCAATCTTCTCGGTCGTCGCCCGCTAGCTGAGGCGGCAGTGGCACTACAGGAAGCGCTAGAGTCAACGCTGGCCGCCCCGCAATGTGAGGTGGCCGCCGGAGAAGGACGCGGTGGAAACGTGTCGGCGCCGTCGCATCAGAGCCGGAAAAAGCACCGTGGAGGGTCAGCCGACGGTAGCACTGCGGGCACGGAGCAGGTTAGCGCGCTGGGCCTACTACAGCGCTACTTGGTCTCCGTGGACCCGATGCAAGCGCACCTGGCAACCAAGTCGAAGCCAGTAGCGCTGCAGCGCCCCGCGCTGTTGACGGAGCTTCACCAAAGCAAGGAGAGCAGCGAAAACGAAATGCTGGCGACGCGAGCGGCGGCAGAGAACCTTATGCCTCGCATTTACGAGCACATGCTTCAGCAGGCATTTCTGTATCAGCTGCTGCGAGAAACCAAGTTGCAGTCGACGCGCCATTCAGCCTCGCTGCCCAGTCATGGTCACACCTCCGCCGCGGACAGGGAGGAAGTTGTCTGCGCGGACGACGACTGGAGCGTGACGCAGCAGCTACCAGTGCAAGCCATCGCGGCGTCCATTGTTGACTTTCAGGAGCGTTTTGGTGCCCACAACGTTGCGTGGCGCTCCTGCGCCTTTCACTACCGTTCTCTCCAGTCACCAACCGCGACTGCGGCCGGTAGTGCCGGCAGAGGCATCGACGCAGTTGCGTCAACTGAGGAAGACAAAGATGGTGAGGTGCACCGCACGTCTGCCTACGCGCACAACGCCCTCAACGTGCACCCGACACGAAGAGCGACACACATGTGGGTTGCCGGGGTGGTAGTGCCGGATGTGCAGATGGCAGAGTATATCAAGAAAGGGAGAGGGCCGCACTCCGATGCGAAGGCGTGGCAAAGCAGCCGCCCCTCGCTGGGACAGCGGCGCTCGCGTAGGTGGGTAGACATGGTCCCCCGCGCAGGGACTGTGACCTCAGTGGAAGTCTACGCACTGTGGCAGTCGCTGCTACAGCAGCAGCAAGGCAGTGACGTGACGATGCAACTGCGCGCGGGGCCGGCGGAGTTGACGATGCGTGCAATGCACGACCTCATCTCCCAGTACGTGCAGCGACACGCCGAAGTGTCGACGTCACTTGTCGGCGTGAGTGGCGTGCCGTCGGCGCCTTCTGAAAGTGCAATGGCTACAGAAAGTTCCCCGATGCGCTTCGATATTCACGAGACCCTCTATCCGTTTGGCGATGCGGTGTTGGAGGTGTGGGTGAGTGAGGCACAGCGTTTGTGCCGCTACATCAAAGCCACCGAGGTCAGCGCTACTCTGCACGCGACGCCGTCGAGCACGGGAGTCGGCAACGTGCACCTGACCGTTCACTGGGATGACGGACTTCTTTTCACGTGCACACGCGGCAGCGGCAGACAAGATTGCAGCAGTATGGTTCCGCCCATCGATCTAACGCTTACCACCTGCAATGCGGTCTTTCAGTGGCGCGACGGTGAGTCACGCATCCGCCTTCGCTACTACCCGAACACCTCATCCTGCACCACGGCGGCCGCCGCGGTGTCGCTGAAGGAGCTGAGCGGGCAGCAGACAGCGACCTTGCCGCAAGGTGGCGTCATGGAGACGTGCGCAGTCCTCCTCGAGGAGCGCGTCACTCTCTACTGCGTCCACCACTGCCCAACAGAAATCACCGCAGCAACATCGGTGGAGCTGGAAGCGTCGTCCGAAAAGGAGACGAGCTGCGAGGTCGACGAGCGCACCGGCGTGGTGCAACGCTTCTACGCTTCAGGGATGCAGCAGTTGTTGTTTCCTAGCGGTGCAATCATGGTACGGCGGCCGCTGAAACCGGTCGTCGCTACGTCGGCGGCGCCCAAGTCGACCTCGCCGTATTGTGACACGTTGGTGACGCTGGACGGTCGGTGCTTTGTGTGCAACGGCAGTAGCACCGGAGGCGCCTCTGCGAACGCACCCGCTGCCGGCTCGAAGACGGTTCACCCCAGCGCGTTTCAGCGCGTACAGGTGCGCATCGCGCGTGCTAACTCCAAAGGCATGAAGAGCAGCACTGGCGCCCATGACGCGCAGGCCCCGCCCTTCATACACACCGAGATCACCTACGATGCGGTCCACCACTGCCATATACGCTCCCGCCAAGACGGCTTGACGGTGACTGAGTACGAGTCTTTGGCCTCCTACTCGGAGACCGACGCCAAAAAGAACGGCGGCCGCGCGGGCGCCATGCTTGCCCGGGTCGTCGTGTTTCCGGACGGCACCACCATCACGACGGTCGCGCCGCGCGAGGCGCGGCGGCGTGCGCTCGTGCGCCGCCCCGATGGCACTTCTGTGTCAGCGTCGCTCTCCTCCCCGACCTTGTGCGCGCTCCTGGAAGAGCTGCAGGCGGTGGAGGACAGCCTTTTCGGGGCGGCGGCTGACGCAGCAGAGCTCTCCGTGCGGTGGTGCGTGGAAGCGTCGACCATGCCTCGAGTGTATCTTGCGCCCGCTCCTGTGGGGAGCAGCGAAGAAGCGAGGGAGTGCAAGGCCCTCTTTGTTGCCGTCTTCGGTGATGGAACGATCTTGCAGCGGCGATGGGCGGCCGCGCCAACGCTTCCAGCCGCGTTCTCCACCGTAGGCACCGAGGCGAACGCGGACGAGGATGATGGTTTGGAGGGTGAGGAGGGTGGAGAAGGCGGCGCAAATAGCACCCCTGCGTACCGCGGGGGTACGTTTGAAACGGTGCTTGCACGCCCCTCCACCAGCGCCGTGCGCGTCCTTCATCAGCACGCCATCGCCACGATTGAGCCTGCTGATGTGCTCGCCACCATCACGCATGCCTCTCCTGCTGCGTACGCGGTGGGGCAGGGACTGCTGTTCTTTGATCTAGCGTGCGGCGGTGGCATGCGCATGGTGGACGGGGCGCGGTGCGTGTGGGAGGTGCGCGGGCTGGCGGAAGCCAACGACGCACCGCAGGTGTTGTACCCGGAGCGACCAAGCACATACGAGGAATTGCTACGCGCCCTGGTGAGTCCCCACTACAGTCCTCATCGTCTGCCCCGAGCGGCGCAGCTGATGTATGCGCGCGAGCAACGGCGAGAGACCGCAGCGTACGCGCGCCAGCGGGCCACTGGGTGGTGCCCGTCTCTTCTGCGGCGAATGCGCGAGATAGCCGAGCCGTTCATTCGGACTGCGCAGCTTCTCCGCACAGACGTGTTGGCGCCCATCGAGGCAGCCGCCGCTGCAGCCGAAGAACGAGCTTTGCGCGTTTGCAGCGCTCCTGAAACGGCCCCTTCCACCACCGTCAAAGGAGGCGCCACGGCGGCGGCGCGGGCTGGCTGTTCTTCAGCGAGCATTGCACCGCAGTGCATGTCGCGCGTCTTACCAATTTGCTTTGGTCAGCTCGATAATGGCGAGGCCATCCGCTACTGGCACGTGAGCGAGGTGCTTCCCTCGCTCTCCGAGTCATGCGCATCGTCCACGCCGGCAGCAGCATCGGAGCCGCAGGTGATCCAGCGCCTGGTGCCAGGGATCTCCACGGGCAGTGTGTTAGGGTACATCAGCACTGCTCCGGGGCACACATACGGCGCTGACGCAATTGGCGTTCTTCTCTGCGGGCACCCGGCCGCAACCAGCGGCAATCGCGGTGTCCTCTGGCAGCGCTTGGCGACTGTCGCCCGACTCTCACTGCTCTTCTGTGGGGTGTTGGCGCCGGCCATACCCCCGGCCATCAGGCGACCCTTGCCTGCATCCTTTGCTTCTGGTGCTCCCTCCCCCGCTCCTGAGAGCAGTAGCGCCTACACGGCGTCCCTACCCCCGTTGGCCGTGCTCCTCAGCCATGGCAGTCGCTGGCTCCCCCCCACCCTTCAGCCACCGCAGCAGTTTGGTGCCTATCAGAGGAAGCGGCCCGCTGCCGGCGCTGGAGCAGAAGTTGAGTACGCCGATGTGGCGTGGGTGCGCGATTCAACGGCTGCCCTTTCCAACGCGGCGGCCAACACAGCTTATGTCCAATATGTGGTGGACCAAGTAAACCCCTTCACGGCTTTGAGGACCTCGCGCGCGGCGCTGCAGAGAGAGGTGGCGCGAAGGGAACTGTACCGGCACGAGCAGCTCGCACAACTGAGTCATTACCACCGTGTGCTAAGCACTCAGTGGCCGATGGAAATGCCAGCCGCGGCGCGGGAAGAGCAGGTGCGGCTGGAAATGCGCTTTGAGGAACTGCAACGTGGTCTACAGTCCGCGGCGCCGCCACCAGCAACAGTGAGTTGCCTTTCCCTCCCATCCACGATTGGTGGACCCGGCAGGAGCGAGCGCATAGTGGTGTAGAACGGTTAGCCGCAGACGTCTGTGCGACTAGCAACTAGCTCTTTCCTTTTTTTTTTCTCTACGGATGTAAATGAAGCTCATGCGTGTATGCCTGTCTGAGCGCACGCTGTCGTTCTTCTGGATAAGTCTCCAGTCCCGACGCCGCGACGTCTTTGCTTGCGCGCTGGCACGTCTCTGCTCCACCGGAAAAGGAGTAGGTAAGCGTCGTGTGCTCATCCTCTGTACCCGGCTCTCGCTCATCCACTCGTTTCTTCTCGTCCCGCTCGGCAGCTGGTCGAGTCGTTTGTGGGCGTCGCTGATGTACGTTACAGCAAAGCAGAGGGAAAGGACACCGCGCTTTTTCATGTGTGCGCATGACAGCCCACATGTGAGGAGCCCCCACTCCACCCCACCCACACTCAACAAAAAACGTGGCGTTTCTTCCCGTCCCCTTTCCCCCTCTTGTAGGAGCGAGTAGGGGATGAAGATGGGCTATAAGCTTGTGTCTGTGTGTGTTTGAGAGTGTGGCTCTGCGAAAGCGGGCGCGTGGAGAGGTGACAAACCTCGTGCGTATGGGAATTGGTGTGGCGGAGTAAAGCGGACAGGCAGCCGTTTGCAGCGCGCGCGCCTCTAGGGACGCGTCACCCTTTTTGTACCAGGCGGCACTCACCCCCCCCTCCCCCACCACCTTTCTCCTCCACCGGCAAGTCCTTTTATGTATTCTTGTCTTCAGTCCTTTCAGCACCAGAAGCCGTACCCTCGCCGGTGGCGATGCAGGAGCGGACGCCGGCAAGCAGCTCTGCTCCATCCTTCCCTCGCACACACGGCCGCTTTCTCCTTCTTTGTCATACGCAACGGCAGCCCAGCACGCAATGCTACCGTACGGCACTCTGTGGAAGCTGGACGAGATGCTGCACGCGGCTGCGCCGCCGCCGCGTCGCACGGCCGCGGTGCGTCGCCGTCAGGCGCTCTTCTACTTCTTCTGGGGAATTTCTCTTGTGTCGGTTTTCCTGGTTCCCTTTCATTACGCCTCGCTGCGACGCCTGCGTATCGACAGCGAGCGCGAGCTGCTCGGACTGGTGGCACCGACGGTGGATCTCACACAGCTCCACATGCGCCAGGACCAGGCGTTGCAGCGCCTTAGGGCGTGGAGTACAGCGCGCTGGGTCGACAAGCACCCCGAGAGGTGCGAGGACGACAACGTCGGTGACGCTGACGTCACGGCCGACTTCGCGCTGGCGTTCTACCTGCATCCGTTGTCACGCACGCGCCTCGACGGCGTCTTTGCGCACCCATACGTCCGAGCGGTTGCGGGGGGTGGCGTTGGAGTGCTGTGGCCACGCCTCGGCGACGCGGCAGAGGCACGCGACGCGCTGCAGCACGTGCCGCGTGCTCGCACACTGAGTGAGGTGGCGGTGGATGCTGCGAAAGACCCATCGAATCCGGCAAAATGTTTGATTGCTCTACGGCGCGATCTCCTGCAGGCAGGTGCCGAGGGCATCAACTACGAAGAAGAAAAAGATGACCTTATCAAAGCGCTGCAGGAGACGCTTTCTCAAGAGGCGGGGCTTTACTGCATCAACGTTGGCGGGCCTTCGGATGCTGCCAAGGTGGCAGTCGATGCCGTTGATGGGCAAGCAGCGACGGATAACGTACTGGCGGCGCTTCTCTTGTGGTTGGCGGGCAGACACAAGTGCAGCCATGCGCAGGAGGAAGCAATCAGCCGCGCCTTGGCTGCGTGTCAGGCGCCGCTCTCTCGCTCCCTGCGCATGAGTTTCGACTGGAGTGCTGCACCTGGCGCCGCGCGTGCCATGACACCCATCGTGGCCACCGTGCAAGAAGAGGAAGCGGCACCGCAGTATCTGTGCCTGTGTAGCAAGCACGGCGTGCAGCCCCCAGCCGCCTTGGTGGAACCAAGCAGCGGCACGGCGACATCGCTGTTCCTCGTGGATCCTGCTCGACTCGAGGCGAGCACGCAAACGTGCGCCGACGCCTGTCTGCGTAGCGGGAGCTTGTATGGGAAGGAGAGGGAGTGATCGCCTTGCCTCGAAGCCCCTCCCCCCACACACACACTCATTCCCCAGAAGACTCGACACCTGTGTAGTCACCAACGTGAGGCGCCGCATTTCCGTCATCTTTGGTCTCCCCCCTCCCCCTCCCCATGCACACACTGCGTGTGTAGGAGGTCGCGGAGATGAGGACCCCTGCCTTGCAAGCCCCCCCCCCTCTCGCGTTGGTACGGACCGTCTGGAGACGGGGAGGAAACCGGCAGGGGGGGGGCATAAACGACGGCGACATAAACGTGCATCGTGTAGCGCAGTAAGGAGAAATGCCCATTCGCACTTTTCGTTGCTCTTCCGCCCTTCACGAATCACGTGAGAGGGTGGCTTGGAGGTGCAACCATCAGCGAGTGGCGCAGCAAGCCTTGGCGCACACAGAAGCATACGCATACACATGCACACAGACGCGCGTCCACACCTGTTGTCGTCCATAATCACCTCTCCCCCTCCTTCTCATCCCCCTCCCTCCCTTTCTCCTCCCCCCATCCACCCACAGCACGACGCACAATAGAGAGACGGCCTTGTTGTTTTGCACGCCCGCGGACTGTCCTTCCCTTTTGTTTTTCTTCCTAACGTGCTATGTGGAAGCAGACAGTCGGCGACTGGCAGGAACGGCGGCAGCGGCGTCGCGGGGGACCAATCCCTGAATCTCCTCAAGTGAACGTGCCTGACTCTGCTGATGCCACGGAGAGCATCCTACGAGGCTTTCTGCCGCGCGAGTTCCGCGATCATGTGCCGCAGTCCGCGTACCCGGCATCCGATGGACCTGAGACTCGCCCGCAGCCGTCACAGTACACACGACTGGAGCAGCAGACGCTGGGCTGCTTCATTGCCTCGACGTGGGTTGTGGTGAGTGGGGTGCCGGCTGATGACGTCCTTGATGTGCGCGACTACTTCGACGCCTACGTTGGTCGTACTGTGGCGCACTACCTGCCCCTCACCACATCTGCGCGGTCGGAGGTGTACATTCAGTTTGCGTCCCCGCTGCAAGCGGCGCAGGCGGTGCGCACCTCCTCGTACAGCTTCAACGTGGAGAAGGGGACGGCCGCAGAAAGTCTGCGCTCTTTCCCAGCCGCAGGCGGCATGCCAGAGAAGCCGCCGCGCAGTCTTGAGCTGGCTGTTGGTTGGTGCAGAGATCAGGTATTTCTTGAATGGCGCGAGCGTCTGCGACGTCAGCTGTTAGAGGCGCGGCCACAGAGCCAGGGTGGTGCGACGTTGGAGCCAGTGTCGTCGGTGGGGAAGGCACTGCACACGAGCGAGCTACCGAGCTCACGCTCGTCTGCGCCGCCGTCGCTCGAGTCTTCCGCCCGTGGTTCTGATGCAGCCGCGGCGACCGGTGGCGACGATGAAGACGCAGCCGCGCATCCGCTGCTTCCCCGTCATCGCGGGCGGCCATCAGGAACGCAATCTGTCAGTCATCGCTCTGCGACAGCAGAGACGTCGCAGTCTCGCCTTTCGGAGTCCGTCTCTGCGCGGACGGGCGCCGCTGCGCCGGGTAACTCAGCAGCGGCGGTGCATCCGCTGGTGTCGGGCTCGAAGGACTACCGCCATTACAACGAGGCGTACCGCTGCGACAGCGGCTTCTTTTCCGATGGTCTCCACAGCAGCTTCAACGGCGCTGGCAGGCAGCACACAACGCTGCTCAGTCTTTTCTTTCACCCGTGCTCATCCTCGCCCAGCGCGCGGTGGACGCGTTTTCTCTACTACCCTCTCCGATTCGTGGTTCTCCTGTCATGGACCTTGTGGAATATGCTGGCACAGCTCCTACCATCTCGATCGGCCGTTGTCTTGAAGGAGAGACCGGCAAGTCGGCGCCAGCCCGAGGCCGCGCCTGGTGGGGTCGCCCCTGCCGCGGCCACGCAACCGCTGTCACCACCAAGGGTAATACCCCAGACGTCACGGTGGAGGCTGCGTCGATCGCTGCGTGCCTCTGACGTGGTACCGGCCTCCGCGTCGCCGTTTGAGTACATGTCGTTTCTCTTGTACAAGTACATCCCGTTTGCACCAGAGCCAGAGGACGTTGATGTGGCACTGTGGAGTTGGCTCGTCCTGCACAATCCGTACCCGCAGCAGAGTCTTCGACTGCTGAAGCAGAGTCTACTGGTGCGGCAGCGGGTCGTGAGCGCCATGACAGGACGTCTTCAAGCCGATGGTGGCCTCGACGTCGCCGCTGCGGACGTGTCGCAGTGGACAAGCTTCGAGAAGGTAGGCGTCATGGGTGGGGAGCGGCTCACCGGGTGGGAAGCGCAACAGCCGGTGAAGTGTCGTCAGGAGCTACCGGTGCTGCTGGCGTGGAGGCCTGCATGGTGGTTCGCGCGCTACTCCTCCCTCTCTCTTTTTATGCTCGTGGCGCTAGTCTACTGGTACGCCTAGGTGACTCAGCAACGTTTGTGACGGGGCGGAGCAGTGCTCGGCGCCTGCCCAGTTGTCCGTGTGCGTCTGGGTTTGTTTGATGGTGGTCGTGATGATGATACGGGATTCGTGGTATCGGGGATCGCATCGAAACCAATGCGATACGCGGCGGCACCTGCCCGAAAGCCGCGTGCAGAGACATCTTCTACTTCGATAACTGGGTGTGGGCGTGCTGCACCGAAATCACGCGACACGCATACCCTCTTCCGGCCTTGCCATCTGACGCGACTTTGTCTCATCGCCCCACCCCACCCCCACCCGTCCACGCTCTCTGGTGTCTGGTATTTCATGCATGGCAAGGTGGGGGTGAGGTGGCACAGCATGAGGTGGAAGCTGAGAGCGTTGCTAGTGATTTGTGCCCTGTGCATATCCCGCCCTGCTCACCGCGCAGACACTCGCCAACGGCTGTCGGAAGCGAGCATAAAGTTCGTCGTCGCACTTGAGCATTCCTTTGCTGCCGTACCCACATCTTGCAATGCAACCGGCAACTGACGCCATCTCGCCCCTCCTCCCCCCTCCCCCACCCTACTTTTCGCTCTCTCATTCTCCTTTGTTGCCATCCTCCTCACATGGCCGCGCGCATGCGAATCCGATCTATTGACCTCCCGGCCCTTACCTTGTCGCCTTGATGTCCTACGCCTCTTGCTCTTCACATATGCCTCTTACTTGACGGCACACACACACACACATGTACGCGCATTATATACATGTATATACGTACACCCACATACGCACGAGATGTCTTCCGCGTCAGCCATCGTTTGAGTCAGGTTGTCTGTCTGTGTGTCTGTGTCATCAGTACGTGTAACGAAGGCACCCCCGACCCACAAGCAGGACGAAAGAGAACGCGATCAACACTCTCAGTGCACTCTACCTTCCTTGAAAAAGAGCTGTCCCTTCCGTGCTCTCTTGCCTATTCTTTGTGTCTGTTTTTCCGATTGCGTGCCTGTGCATATTGACTCCTCTGTCTCCGTCACTCCGCACAGTCTACATCGACCTTTTTCTTGTGTGTGTTTCTTGTCCTTCCTCTAGTGCGCTGTCGCCAGCGTCTCCTCCCTTGATTTAGGCTTGTCATAATAACATCTCCAACCCCCACACACACACACTACCGCTCAAACACGCACACCGGCCTTTGGAGTTGTCAATCTCAACAGAAAACGTACCTCTACATTTTTCTATTGTTTCTTCCTGTCTAGCTCGCCGACTCCTCGTCTTCCTCCACACCCATCAGCGTCTCTCGGCTCCTCCTCTCTCATCTGGGCACGGAGAACACCTCCCTTCGCCACCAGGCATACTTCGTTGAAAAGAAGTATGAAGCACGCGTAGACAAGTGCAATCGCGCAACCCGCGGACACCATAACGCTAACCCCTCCTCCTCCAACAACGAAAAAAGAAAACAGAATTGTCTCTTACCCTATTTTTTATCGTTGTTTTGGGTTACTTTGTTATTTTCTATTCTTTCCTTCTCTTATCTCTCTGCCTCTCTCGACATCCCATCGTCGTCCCTCGGTGTTTTTCTGTCGCTCCCTCTTCCTCCGTTTCTTCCTTTTTCTTTGTGGGGAGGTAAGAGAGTTTCATGCGAGCGGGTGTGACTTTTGTATGTTAGCATCACTGGTTTCCCCTGTCCCCTTTTCCCCACGCTTTCCTTGCGCGCTCTCCTTTTTGGACTTCGCCGTTTCGCGCACGTGACACTGACAGCATCATTGACGCTCGCAGGTGAAGCCGGTGGTGCGAAGCAAAGAAAAACCCGCGGAAAAGGTCGCGAGCAGCACGCACTCCCCTCCCCCTCCTCCTCTCTCCCCTCCACCTTTTCCGGTCGCCATTGCAGTACTTTCCACCGAACGGTAAGAGCTGCTGCACTCGTCCCCTTGGGCTCGGTATGCCTCGCCAGCATCATCATCTTCACGTTGGTGGCACCGTGTCGGCAGCCGTCCGTGCGCTCGCCGTCGCCGTCGCCGCCCTCGTCATCTCTGCAGGTGCCGCGGCAGCCATCAAGGTGAGCTTCGTCTCCGATGTGCACTACGATCCAGCTTACGGTACGGCTAGCGCCCATGGCACCTGCAACACCACGTCGGCCTCGCCCTTTGGCCAGCCCGGCTGTGACTCACCCGCAGCGCTCCTGGCCATTGCCACCAGCGACATCATGATGCAGCGCCCCACCTACACGTTCTTCGCGGGTGATTGGCAGCGGCATGGTATGAGTTCCACGTCGCTGACAACGTCCGACGTGTTTGAGCCGCTGTCGCAGTACTTTGCGCGCATCGTGGATGTCTCTAAGGACCCTAGCTTCAACAGACCGCCCATGACGACCGTCCTCGGCAACAACGACGTCATTCCAAACTACTTCTTCAACATCACGGCCACCCCGCACACCACCCTGAATACGCAGATCGGCATAATGGAGCATTACAAGCTGCTGAACACGACGCAAGGAACGGTGATGTCCGAGTGCGGCTACTACAGCGGCATCGCCAGCGCTCATCTGCGCGTACTGGGCGTGCACACCCTGGTGTGGACATACAATCTGTCACCGGCCCTTCCCGACACCGAGACGGACCCGTGTGGACAGCTGGCCTGGATGGAGAGCGAGATCAACGCGGCTCGCGCTGCAGGGCAGAAGGTGATCATCATTGGTCACATCCCTCCACAGCCCGATGTCTTCCGCGTAATCAACCGCGGCGCCGTCGGCCCCGTGGAGGACGACATGTACTGGAAGCCCATGTACCAGAACGCCTACACCTCCCTGCTGTCGAGCAACAGGGACATCATTGTCCTTCAGCTCTTCGGTCACAGCCACCGCTTTGCTGTCCTCGGCGACGAGGAGATGGGGGTGCCGCTCATCGTCATCAACGCCATGACCCCGCTGTACGGCAACCAGCCCGCGTACCTCATCGGCGACTTCGACACGGCCACGTGGAAGCTCAAGACCTTGAGGCAGCGGTTTGCCCAAGCCGCCTTTGTTCAATGGAGCAGTGGTCTGGAGGTGGCCGCCGCCCTG